>NW_027480835.1:0-152813 GCF_051401765.1 Calliopsis andreniformis | reverse complement strand
TCACGAAACTCGATGGTTATTGAACGAAATGTCACGAAACTTGTGCAAACAGCTATTCTAGCGTAATGTAGCACAGTTGCACGCCGAAAGTCGACTTTCGCCGCGAAACGGCCGAGATTGCACGAAACTCGATGGTTATTGAACGAAATGTCACGAAACTTGTGCAAACAGCTATTCTAGCGCAATGTAGCACAGTTGCACGCCGAAAGTCGACTTTCGCCGCGAAACGGCCGAGATTTCACGAAACTCGATGGTTATTGAACGAAATGTCACGAAACTTGTGCAAACAGCTATTCTAGCGTAATGTAGCACAGTTGCACGCCGAAAGTCGACTTTCGCCGCGAAACGGCCGAGATTGCACGAAACTCGATGGTTATTGAACGAAATGTCACGAAACTTGTGCAAACAGCTATTCTAGCGCAATGTAGCACAGTTGCACGCCGAAAGTCGACTTTCGCCGCGAAACGGCCGAGATTTCACGAAACTCGATGGTTATTGAACGAAATGTCACGAAACTTGTGCAAACAGCTATTCTAGCGCAATGTAGCACAGTTGCACGCCGAAAGTCGACTTTCGCCGCGAAACGGCCGAGATTTCACGAAACTCGATGGTTATTGAACGAAATGTCACGAAACTTGTGCAAACAGCTATTCTAGCGCAATGTAGCACAGTTGCACGCCGAAAGTCGACTTTCGCCGCGAAACGGCCGAGATTTCACGAAACTCGATGGTTATTGAACGAAATGTCACGAAACTTGTGCAAACAGCTATTCTAGCGCAATGTAGCACAGTTGCACGCCGAAAGTCGACTTTCGCCGCGAAACGGCCGAGATTTCACGAAACTCGATGGTTATTGAACGAAATGTCACGAAACTTGTGCAAACAGCTATTCTAGCGCAATGTAGCACAGTTGCACGCCGAAAGTCGACTTTCGCCGCGAAACGGCCGAGATTTCACGAAACTCGATGGTTATTGAACGAAATGTCACGAAACTTGTGCAAACAGCTATTCTAGCGCAATGTAGCACAGTTGCACGCCGAAAGTCGACTTTCGCCGCGAAACGGCCGAGATTTCACGAAACTCGATGGTTATTGAACGAAATGTCACGAAACTTGTGCAAACAGCTATTCTAGCGCAATGTAGCACAGTTGCACGCCGAAAGTCGACTTTCGCCGCGAAAGGGCCGAGATTTCACGAAACTCGATGGTTATTGAACGAAATGTCACGAAACTTGTGCAAACAGCTATTCTAGCGCAATGTAGCACAGTTGCACGCCGAAAGTCGACTTTCGCCGCGAAACGGCCGAGATTTCACGAAACTCGATGTTTATTGAACGAAATGTCACGAAACTTGTGCAAACAGCTATTCTAGCGCAATGTAGCACAGTTGCACGCCGAAAGTCGACTTTCGCCGCGAAACGGCCGAGATTTCACGAAACTCGATGGTTATTGAACGAAATGTCACGAAACTTGTGCAAACAGCTATTCTAGCGCAATGTAGCACAGTTGCACGCCGAAAGTCGACTTTCGCCGCGAAACGGCCGAGATTTCACGAAACTCGATGGTTATTGAACGAAATGTCACGAAACTTGTGCAAACAGCTATGCTAGCGCAATGTAGCACAGTTGCACGCCGAAAGTCGACTTTCGCCGCGAAACGGCCGAGATTTCACGAAACTCGATGGTTATTGAACGAAATGTCACGAAACTTGTGCAAACAGCTATTCTAGCGCAACGTAGCACAGTTGCACGCCGAAAGTCGACTTTCGCCGCGAAACGGCCGAGATTTCACGAAACTCGATGGTTATTGAACGAAATGTCACGAAACTTGTGCAAACAGCTATTCTAGCGCAATGTAGCACAGTTGCACGCCGAAAGTCGACTTTCGCAGCGAAACGGCCGAGATTTCACGAAACTCGATGGTTATTGAACGAAATGTCACGAAACTTGTGCAAACAGCTATTCTAGCGCAATGTAGCACAGTTGCACGCCGAAAGTCGACTTTCGCCGCGAAACGGCCGAGATTTCACGAAACTCGATGGTTATTGAACGAAATGTCACGAAACTTGTGCAAACAGCTATTCTAGCGCAATGTAGCACAGTTGCACGCCGAAAGTCGACTTTCGCCGCGAAACGGCCGAGATTTCACGAAACTCGATGGTTATTGAACGAAATGTCACGAAACTTGTGCAAACAGCTATTCTAGCGCAATGTAGCACAGTTGCACGCCGAAAGTCGACTTTCGCAGCGAAACGGCCGAGATTTCACGAAACTCGATGGTTATTGAACGAAATGTCACGAAACTTGTGCAAACAGCTATTCTAGCGCAATGTAGCACAGTTGCACGCCGAAAGTCGACTTTCGCCGCGAAACGGCCGAGATTTCACGAAACTCGATGGTTATTGAACGAAATGTCACGAAACTTGTGCAAACAGCTATGCTAGCGCAATGTAGCACAGTTACACGCCGAAAGTCGACTTTCGCCGCGAAACGGCCGAGATTTCACGAAACTCGATGGTTATTGAACGAAATGTCACGAAACTTGTGCAAACAGCTATTCTAGCGCAATGTAGCACAGTTGCACGCCGAAAGTCGACTTTCGCCGCGAAACGGCCGAGATTTCACGAAACTCGATGGTTATTGAACGAAATGTCACGAAACTTGTGCAAACAGCTATTCTAGCGCAATGTAGCACAGTTGCACGCCGAAAGTCGACTTTTGCCGCGAAACGGCCGAGATTTCACGAAACTCGATGGTTATTGAACGAAATGTCACGAAACTTGTGCAAACAGCTATTCTAGCGCAATGTAGCACAGTTGCACGCCGAAAGTCGACTTTCGCCGCGAAACGGCCGAGATTTCACGAAACTCGATGGTTATTGAACGAAATGTCACGAAACTTGTGCAAACAGCTATTCTAGCGCAATGTAGCACAGTTGCACGCCGAAAGTCGACTTTCGCCGCGAAACGGCCGAGATTTCACGAAACTCGATGGTTATTGAACGAAATGTCACGAAACTTGTGCAAACAGCTATTCTAGCGCAATGTAGCACAGTTGCACGCCGAAAGTCGACTTTCGCAGCGAAACGGCCGAGATTTCACGAAACTCGATGGTTATTGAACGAAATGTCACGAAACTTGTGCAAACAGCTATTCTAGCGCAATGTAGCACAGTTGCACGCCGAAAGTCGACTTTCGCCGCGAAACGGCCGAGATTTCACGAAACTCGATGGTTATTGAACGAAATGTCACGAAACTTGTGCAAACAGCTATTCTAGCGCAATGTAGCACAGTTGCACGCCGAAAGTCGACTTTCGCCGCGAAACGGCCGAGATTTCACGAAACTCGATGGTTATTGAACGAAATGTCACGAAACTTGTGCAAACAGCTATTCTAGCGCAATGTAGCACAGTTGCACGCCGAAAGTCGACTTTCGCAGCGAAACGGCCGAGATTTCACGAAACTCGATGGTTATTGAACGAAATGTCACGAAACTTGTGCAAAGAGCTATTCTAGCGCAATGTAGCACAGTTGCACGCCGAAAGTCGACTTTCGCCGCGAAACGGCCGAGATTTCACGAAACTCGATGGTTATTGAACGAAATGTCACGAAACTTGTGCAAACAGCTATTCTAGCGCAATGTAGCACAGTTGCACGCCGAAAGTCGACTTTCGCCGCGAAACGGCCGAGATTTCACGAAGCTCGATGGTTATTGAACGAAATGTCACGAAACTTGTCCAAACAGCTATTCTAGCGCAATGTAGCACAGTTGCACGCCGAAAGTCGACTTTCGTCATAATACAAACAACAATCAAAGCAATCATAAGAATAATCATAATTATCATAGCAACAATCATAATAGCCTTTGATAATCATAGTAATAGCTATACTAACCGTAATAATCATAACATCGTAATAATAAACAGAATGATCATGGAAATACCCTAATAACCGTTATTATAGCCATAATAATCGTAATAGTCGTGATCGCCATAAGAATCTCAGTGATTATCATAATACTCGTCATAATCGTACTAAGAAACATAATAATCGTAATAATCATGATAATAACCATAATAGACATGGAAACAACCATAACAACCATTCTAATAGCCATAATAACCATAATAACCATAATAGCTATAGTAATCTGACTGATGATCATAATTACCATGCTATCAACAATTATAATCATGGTAATCGTCATAATAACCACAAAAATCGTAACAATCATAATAATAGTCATAATAATCATAGCAACAATCATAATAGACGTAATTACCATAGTAATAGTTATACTAACTGTAGGAATCATAACATTGTAATAATAAACAGAATAATCATGGAAATAACATAATAATCGTTATTATAGCCATAATAATCGTAATAGACGTAATCACCATAGGAATTTCAGTGATGATCATAATAATCCTCACAATCATACTAAGAAACATAATAATCATAATAATCACGATAAGAACCATAATAGACTTGGAAACAACCCTAATAACCATTATAATAGCCATAATAACCATAATTACCATAATAGCTATAGTAATCTGACTGATGATCATAATTACCATGCTATCAACAATTATAATCATAGTAATCGTCATAATAACCACAACAAACATAACAATCATAATAATAATGATAATAAACATGACAATAACCATAATAAACTTGGAAACAACCATAATAACCATTATAATAGCCCTGATAATGATATTAATCATAATAGCTATAGTAATCTGAATGATGATCATGATTACTATGCTATCAACCATTATAATCATAGTAACCCTCACAATAACCACAACAATCATAACAATCATAATAATGGTCATAATAATCATAGTAACAATCATAATAGACGTAATAATCATAGTAATAGTTATACTAACTGTAATAGTCATAACATTGTAATAATAAACAGAATAATCATGGAAATAACCTAATAATCGTTATTACATCCATAATAATCTTAATAACCTTAATAACCAGAATAATAATAATAATGATCATAATAGCCCTCACAATCATGCTAAGGAACTTTATAATCATAATAATCATAATAATAACCATAATAGATTTGGAAACAATTATAATAACCAATATAATAGACATAATAAACATAATAATCATAACAGCTATAGTAACCTGAATTATGATCATAATAACCATGCTAGCAACCATTATAATCATGGTAATCGTCATAATAACCACAACAGTCATAACAATCATACTAATAGTCATAATAATCATAGCAACAATCATAATAGACGTAATAATCATAGTAATAGTTATACTAACTGTAATAATCATAACATTGTAATAATAAACCTATTAATCATGGAAATAACCTAATAACCGTTATTATAGCCATAATAATCGTAATAGTCGTAAACGCCATAAGAATCTCAGTGATTATCATAATACTCGTCATAATCGTACTAAGAAGCATAATAATCATAATAATCATGATAATAACCATAATAGACATGGAAACAACCATAACAACCATTCTAATAGCCATAATAACCATAAGAATCATAATAGCTATAGCAATCTGTATGATGATAATAGTAACCATGCTATCAACCAATATAATCATAGTAATCGTCATGATAACCACAACAATCATGACAATCAAAATTATAATCATAATTATCATAGCAACAATCATAATAGCCGTGATAATCATAGTAATCGTTACACTGACTGTAATAATCATAATATCGTTATAATATACAGAATAATCATGGAAATAACCTAATAATCGTTATTACAGCCATAATAATCTTAATAACCATAATAACCAGAATAATAATAGTAATGATTATAATAACCCTCACAGTAATACTAAGCAACATTATAATCATAAGAATCATTATAATAAACATAATAGACTTGGAAACGATCATAATAACCATTATAACAGCCATAATAACCATAATAACCATAATAGCTATAGTAATCTGACTGATGATCATAATTATCGTGCTATCAACAATTATAATCATAGTAATCGTCATAATAACCACAACAAACATATCAATCATAATAATAATGATAATAAACATGACAATAACCATAATAAACTTGGAAACAACCATAATAACAATTATAATAGCCCTGATAATGATATTCATCATAATAGCTATAGTAATCTGAATGATGATCATGATTACCATGCTATCAACCAATATAATCATAGTAATCGTCATGACAACCACAACAATCATGACAATCATAATTATAATCATAATAGCCGTGATAATCATAGTAATCGTTACACTGACCGTAATAATCATAACATCGTTATAATATACAGAATAATCATGGAAATAACCTAATACTCGTTATTACAACCATAATAATCTTAATAGCCATTATAACCAGAATAATCATAACAATGATCATAATAATTCTCACAATCATACTAGGAAACATAATAATAATAATAATCATGATAATAACCATAATAAACTTGGAAACAACCCTAATAACCATTATAATAGCCATAATAACCATAATAACCATTATAGCTATATTAATCTGACTGATGATCATAACTACCATACTATCAACCATTATAATCATAGTAATCGTCATAATAACCACAACAGTCATAAAAATCATAATAATAATCATAATTACCATAGCAACAATCATAATAGCCGTAATAATCATAGTGATAGTTATACTAACCGTAATAGTCATAACATCGTAATAATAAACAGAATGATCAGGAAAAAAACCTAATAATGGTTATTATAGCCATAATAATCGTAATAGTCGTAATCACCATAAGAATGTCATTGATGATCATAGTATTCGTCATAATCATGCTCAGAAACATAATAACCATAACAATCATGATAATAACCATAATAGACTTGGAAACAGCCATAATAACCAATATAATAGACATAATAACCATAATAATCTTAACAGCCATAGTAATCCGAATGATGACCATAATAACCATGCTATCAACCATTATAATCATAGTAATCGTCATGATAACCACGACAATCATAACAATCATAGGAATAATCATAATTATCATAGCAACAATCATAATAGGTCGTAATAATCATAGTAATAGTTATACTAACCGTAATAGTCATAACATCGTAATAATAAACAGAATGATCATAGAAATTACCTAATAATCGTTATTATTGCCATAATAATCGTAATAGTCGTAATCACCATAAGAATGTCATTGATGATCATAGTATTCGTCATAATCATGCTAAGAAACATAATAATCATAATAATCATGATAATAACCATAATAGACTTGGAAACAGCCATAATAACCATTATATTAGCCATAACAACCATAATAATCATAATAGTTATACTAATCTGAATGATGATCATAATTACCATGCTATCAACAATTATAATCATAGTAATCGTCATAAACCCCACAACAAACATAACAATCACAATAACAATGATAATAAACATGACAATAACCATAATAAACTTGGAAACAACCATAATAACCATTATAATAGCCATGATAACCGTATTAATCATAATAGCTATAGTAATCTGAATGATGATCATGATTTCTATGCCATCAACCATTATAATCATAGTAACCCTCATAATAACCACAACAATCATAACAATCATAATAATAATCATAATAATCATAGCACAATCATAATAGCCGTAATAGTCATAGTAATAGTTATACTAACTGTAATAATCATAACATCGTAATAATAAACAGAATATTCAAGGAAATAACCTAATAATCGTTATTACAGACATAATAATCTAAACAACCATAATAACCAGAATTATCATAATAATGATCATAATAATCCTCACAATCATACTAAGAAACATAATAATCATAATAATCATGATAATAACCATAATAGACTTGGCAACAGCCCTAAGAACCATTATAATAGCCATAATAGCCATAATAACCATAATAACTATAGTAATCAGACTGATGATCATAATTACCATGCTATCAACAATTATAATCATGGTAATCGTCATAATAACCACAACAATCATAACAATCATAATAATAGTCATAGTAATCATAGGAACAATCATAATAGACGTAATAATCATGGTAATGGTTATACTGACTGTAATTATCATAACATCGTAATGATAAACAGAATAATCATGCAAATAGCCTAATAATCGTTATTACAGCCATATAATTCTTAATAACCATAATAAGCAGAATAACCACAATAATGGTCATAATAATCCTCACAATCATACTAAAAAACATCATAATCATAATAATCATGAAAATAACCATAATAGACTTGGAAACAACCCTAATAACCATTATAATAGCCATAATGACCGTAATAACCGTAATAGCTATAATAATCTGACTGATGATCATAACTACCATGCTATCAACAACTATAATCAAAGTAATCGTCATAATAACGACAACAAACATAACAATCATAATAATAATAATAATAATAAACATGGCAATAACCATAATAGACTTGGAAACAACCATAATAACCATTATAATAGCCATGATAACCATATTAATCATAATAGCTATAGTAATCTGAATGATGATCATGATTACCATGCTATCAACCATTATAATCATAGTAATCGTCATAATAACCACAACAATCATAACAGTCATAAGAATAATCATAATAATCATAGCAACAGTCAGAATAGCCGTAATAGTCATAGTAATAGCTATACTAACTGTAATAATCATAATATCGTAATAATAAACAGAATAATCATGCAAATAACCTAATAATCGTTATTACAGCCATAATAATCGTAATAGCCGTAATCGCCATAGGAATCTCAGTGATTATCTTAATATTCGTCATAATCGTACTAAGAAACATAATAATCATAATAATTATGATAATAACCATAATAGACATGGAAACAACCATAACAACCATTATAATAGCCATAATAACCATAATAATCATAATAGCTATAGTAATCTGTATGATGATCATAGTAACCATGCTATCAACCAATATAATCATAGTAATCGTCATGATAACCACAACAATCATGACAATCATAATTATAATCATAATTATCATAGCAACAATCATAATAGCCGTGATAATCATAGTAATCGTTACACTGACCGTAATAATCATAACATCGTTATAATATACAGAATAATCATGCAAATAACCTAATAACCGTTATTACAGCCATAATAATCTTAATAACCATAATAACCAGAATAATAATAGTAATGATCATAATAACCCTCACAGTAATACTAAGCAACATTATAATCATAATAATCATTATGATAAACGTAATAGACTTGGAAACGATCATAATAACCAATATAATATACATAATAACCATAATAATCTTAATAGCCATAGTAATCCGAATGATGACCATAATAACCATGCTATCAACCATTATAATCATAGTAATCGTCATAATACCCACAACAATCATAACAATCATAGCAACAATCATAATAGCCGTAATAATCATAGTAATCGTTATACTAACTGTAATAATCATAACATCGTTATAATATACAGAATAATCATGGAAATAACCTAATACTCGTTATTACAACCATAATAATCTTAATAGCCATTATAACCAGAATAATCGTAACAATGATCATAATAATTCTCACAATCATACTAGGAAACATAATAATCATAATAATCATGATAATAACCATAATAGACTTAGAAACAAACCTAATAACCATTATAATAGCCATAATAACCATAATAACGATTATAGCTATATTAATCTGACTGATGATCATAACTACCATACTATCAACCATTATAATCATAGTAATCGTCATAATAACCACAACAGTCATAAAAATCATTATAATAATCATAATTACCATAGCAACAATCATAATAGCCGTAATAATCATAGTAATAGTTATACTAACCGTAATAGTCATAACATCGTAATAATAAACAGAATGATCAGGAAAAAAACCTAATAATGGTTATTATAGCCATAATAATCGTAATAGTCGTAATCACCATAAGAATGTCATTGATGATCATAGTATTCGTCATAATCATGCTCAGAAACATAATAATCATAATAATCATGATAATAACCATAATAGACTTGGAAACAGCCATAATAACCAATATAATAGACATAATAACCATAATAATCGTAGTAGCTATAGTAATCTGAATGATGATCATAATAACCATGCTATGAACCATTATAATCATGGTAATCGTCATAATAACCACAACAATCATAACAATCATAATAATAGTCATAATAATCATAGGAACAATCATAATAGACGTTATAATCATGGTAATAGTTATACTGACTGTAATAATCGTAACATCGTAATAATAAAAAGAATAAACATAGAAATAACCTAATAAACGTAATTATAGCCATAATAATCGTAATAGTCGTAATCACCATAAGAATGTCAGTGATGATCATAGTATTCGTCATAATCATACTAAGAAACACAGTAATCATAATAATCATGATAATAACCATAATAGACTTGGAAACAATCATAATAACCATTATAATAGCCATAATAACCATAATAATCTTAATAGCCATAGTAAATCGAATAATGACCATAATAACCATGCTATGAACCATTATAATCATGGTAATCCTCATAAAAACCACAACAATCATAACAATCATAATAATAGTCATAATAATCATAGGAACAATCATAACAGACGTAATAATCATAGTAATAGTTATACTGACTGTAATAATCATAACATCGTAGTAATAAACAGAATAATCATGGAAATAACCTAATAAACGTTATTACAGCCATAATAATCTTAATAACCATAATAACCAGAATAATCATAATAATGATCATAATAATCCTCATAATCTTACTAAGAAGCATAACAATCATAATAATCATAATAATAACCATAATAGACTTGAAAGCAATCACAATAACCATTATAATCGCCATAATAGCCATAATAATCATAGTAGCTATAGTAATCTGCATGATGATCATAGTAACCATGCTATCAATCAATGTAATCATAGTAATCGTCATGATAAGCACAACAATCACAACAATCATAAGAATAATCACAATTATCATAGTAACAATCATAATAGCCTTTGATAACCATAATAATAGCCATACTAACCGTAATACTCATAACATCGTAATAATAAACAGAATGATCATGGAAATAACCTACTGATCGTTATTACAGCCATAATAATCGTAATAGTCGTAATCGCCATAAGAATCTCAGTGATTACCATAATATTCGTCATAATCGTACTAAGAAACATAATAATCATAATAATCATGATAATAACCATAATAGACATGGAAACAACCATAACAACCATTATAATAGCCATAGTAACCATAATAACCATTATAGCTATATTAATCTGACTGATGA
This sequence comes from Calliopsis andreniformis, assembly GCF_051401765.1. Classification (NCBI taxonomy): domain Eukaryota; kingdom Metazoa; phylum Arthropoda; class Insecta; order Hymenoptera; family Andrenidae; genus Calliopsis; species Calliopsis andreniformis. Next base: position 141,382 of record NW_027480835.1, on the reverse strand, counting down.
TCATAATTACCATGCTATCAACAATTATTATCATAGTAATCGTCATAATACCCACAACAAACATAGCAATCATAATAATAATGATAATAAACATGACAATAACCATATAAACTTGGAAACAACCATAATAACCATTATAATACCCATGATAACCGTATTAATCATAATAGCTGTAGTAATCTGAATGATGATCATGATTAACATGCTATCAACCATTATAATCATAGTAATCGTCATAATAACCACAACAATCTTAACAATCATAATAATAATCATAATAATCATAGCAACAATCATAATAGACGCAATAATTATAGTAATAGTTATACTGACTGTAATAATCATAACATCGTAATAATAAACAGAATAATCATGGAAATAACCTAATAAACGATATTACAGCCATAATAATCTTAATAACCATAATAACCAGAATAATAATAATAATGATCATAATAACCCTCACAATCATGCTAAGGAACTTTACAATCATAATAATCATAATAATAACCATAATAGATTTGGAAACAATTATAATAACCAATATAATAGACATAATAAACATAATAATCATAACAGCTATAGTAACCTGAATTATGATCATAATAACCATGCTAGCAACCATTATAATCATGGTAATCGTCATAATAACCACAACAGTCATAACAATCATACTAATAGTCATAATAATCATAGCAACAATCATAATAGACGTAATAATCATAGTAATAGTTATACTAACTGTAATAATCATAACATTGTAATAATAAACAGATTAATCATGGAAATAACCTAATAACCGTTATTATAGCCATAATAATCGTAATAGTCGTAATCGCCATAAGAATCTCAGTGATTATCATAATACTCGTCATAATCGTACTAAGAAACATAATAATCATAATAATCATGATAATAACCATAATAGACATGGAAACAACCATAACAACCATTCTAATAGCCATAATAACCATAAGAATCATAATAGTTATAGCAATCTGTATGATGATCATAGTAACCATGCTATCAACCAATATAATCATAGTAATCGTCATGATAACCACAACAATCATGACAATCATAATTATAATCATAATTATCATAGCAATAATCATAATAGCCGTGATAATCACAGTAATAGATATACTAACCGTAATAGTCATTACATCGTAATAATAAACAGAATAATCATGGAAATAACCTAATAATCGTTATTACAGCCATAATAATCTTAATAGCCATAATAACCAGAATAATAATAATAATGATTATAATAACCCTCACAATCATGCTAAGGAACTTTATAATCATGATAATCATAATAATAACCATAATAGATTTGGAAGCAATCATAATAACCAATATAATAGACATAATAAACATAATAATCATAACAGCTATAGTAATCTGAATGATGATCATGATTACCATGCTATCAACCAATATAATCATAGTAATCGTCATGATAACCACAACAATCATGACAATCATAATTATAATCATAATTATCATAGCAACAATCATAATAGCCGTGATAATCATAGTAATCGTTACACTGACCGTAATAATCATAACATCGTTATAATATACAGAATAATCATGCAAATAACCTAATAATCGTTATTACAGCCATAATAATCTTAATAACCATAATAACCAGAATAATAATAGTAATGATCATAATAAACCTCACAGTAATACTAAGCAACATTATAATCATAATAATCATTATAATAAACATAATAGACTTGGAAACGATCATAATAACCAATATAATAGACATAATAACCATAATAATCTTAATAGCCATAGTAATCCGAATGATGACCATAATAACCATGCTATCAACCATTATAATCATAGTAATCGTCATTATACCCACAACAATCATAACAATTATAGCAACAATCATAATAGCCGTAATAATCATAGTAATCGTTATACTAACTGTAATAATCATAACATCGTTATAATATACAGAATAATCATGGAAATAACCTAATACTCGTTATTACAGCCATAATAATCTTAATAGCCATTATAACCAGAATAATCGTAACAATGATCATAATAATTCTCACAATCATACTAGGAAACATAATAATCATAATAATCATGATAATAACCATAATAGACTTGGAAGCAACCCCAATAACCATTATAATAGCCATAATAACCATAATAACCATTATAGCTATATTAATCTGACTGATGATCATAACTACCATACTATCAATCATTATAATCATAGTAATCGCCATAATAACAACAACAGTCATAAAAATCATTATAATAATCATAATTACCATAGCAACAATCATAATAGCCGTAATACTCATAGTAATAGTTATACTAACCGTAATAGTCATAACATCGTAATAATAAACAGAATGATCAGGAAAAAAACCTAATAATGGTTATTATAGCCATAATAATCGTAATAGTCGTAATCACCATAAGAATGTCATTGATGATCATAGTATTCGTCATAATCATGCTCAGAAACATAATAATCATAATAATCATGATAATAACCATAATAGACTTGGAAACAGCCATAATAACCAATATAATAGACATAATAACCATAATAATCTTAACAGCCATAGTAATCCGAATGATGACCATAATAACCATGCAATCAACCATTATAATCATAGTAATCGTCATGATAACCACGACAATCATAATAATAATCATAATAATCATAGCAACAGTCATAATAGACGTAATAATCATAGTAACAGTTATACTGGCTGTAATAATCATAACATCGTTATAATATACAGAATAATCATGGAAATAACCTAATAATCGTTATTACAGACATAATAATCTTAATAACCATTATAACCAGAATAATCGTAGTAATGATCATAATAATTCTCACAATCATACTAAGAAACATAATAATCATAGTAATCATGATAATAAGCATAATAGACTTGGAAACAACCCTAATAACCATTATAATAGCCATAATAACCATAATAACCATAATAGCTATATTAATCTGACTGATGATCATAATTACCATGCTATCAATAATTATAATCATAGTAATCGTCACAATACCCACAACAAACATAACAATCATAATAATAATGATAATAAACGTGACAATAACCATAATAAACGTGGAAACAACCATAATAGCCACTATAATAGCCCTGATAATGATATTCATCATAATAGCTATAGTAATCTGAATGATGATCATGATTACCATGCTATCAACCATTATAATCATAGTAATCGTCATAATAACCACAACAATCATAACAGTCATAAGAATAATCATAATAATCATAGCAACAGTCAGAATAGCCGTAATAGTCATAGTAATAGCTATACTAACTGTAATAATCATAATATCGTAATAATAAACAGAATAATCATGCAAATAACCTAATAATCGTTATTACAGCCATAATAATCGTAATAGCCGTAATCGCCATAGGAATCTCAGTGATTATCTTAATATTCGTCATAATCGTACTAAGAAACATAATAATCATAATAATCATGATAATAACCATAATAGACATGGAAACAACCATAACAACCATTATAATAGCCATAATAACCATAATAATCTTAATAGCCATAGTAATCCGAATGATGACCATAATAACCATGCTATCAACCATTATAATCATAGTAATCGTCATAATACCCACAACAATCATAACAATCATAGCAACAATCATAATAGCCGTAATAATCATAGTAATCATTATACTAACTGTAATAATCATAACATCGTTATAATATACAGAATAATCATGGAAATAACCTAATACTCGTTATTACAACCATAATAATCTTAATAGCCATTATAACCAGAATAATCGTAACAATGATCATAATAATTCTCACAATCATACTAGGAAACATAATAATCATAATAATCACGATAATAACCATAATAGACTTGGAAACAACCCTAATAACTATTATAACAGGCATAATAACCATAATAACCATTATAGCTATATTAATCTGACTGATGATCATAAATACCATACTATCAACCATTATAATCATAGTAATCGTCATAATAACCACAACAGTCATAAAAATCATTATAATAATCATAATTACCATAGCAACAATCATAATAGCCGTAATAATCATAGTAATAGTTATACTAACCGTAATAGTCATAACATCGTAATAATAAACAGAATGATCAGGAACAAAACCTAATAATGGTTATTATGGCCATAATAATCGTAATAGTCGTAATCACCATAAGAATGTCATTGATGATCATAGTATTCGTCATAATCATGCTCAGAAACATAATAATCATAATAATCATGATAATAACCATAATAGACTTGGAAACAGCCACAATAACCATTATAATAGCCATAACAACCGTAATAATCATAATAGTTATAGTAATCTGAATGATGATCATAATAACCATGCTATCAACCATTATAATCATGGTAATCCTCATAAAAACCACAACAATCATAACAATCATAATAATAGTCATAATAATCATAGGAACAATCATAACAGACGTAATAATCATAGTAATAGTTATACTGACTGTAATAATCATAACATCGTAGTAATAAACAGAATAATCATGGAAATAACCTAATAAACGTTATTACAGCCATAATAATCTTAATAACCATAATAACCAGAATAATCATAATAATGATCATAATAATCCTCATAATCTTACTAAGAAGCATAACAATCATAATAATCATAATAATAACCATAATAGACTTGAAAGCAATCACAATAACCATTATAATCGCCATAATAGCCATAATAATCATAGTAGCTATAGTAATCTGCATGATGATCATAGTAACCATGCTATCAATCAATGTAATCATAGTAATCGTCATGATAAGCACAACAATCACAACAATCATAAGAATAATCACAATTATCATAGTAACAATCATAATAGCCTTTGATAACCATAATAATAGCCATACTAACCGTAATACTCATAACATCGTAATAATAAACAGAATGATCATGGAAATAACCTACTGATCGTTATTACAGCCATAATAATCGTAATAGTCGTAATCGCCATAAGAATCTCAGTGATTACCATAATATTCGTCATAATCGTACTAAGAAACATAATAATCATAATAATCATGATAATAACCATAATAGACATGGAAACAACCATAACAACCATTATAATAGCCATAGTAACCATAATAACCATTATAGCTATATTAATCTGACTGATGATCATAATTACCATGCTATCAACAATTATTATCATAGTAATCGTCATAATACCCACAACAAACATAGCAATCATAATAATAATGATAATAAACATGACAATAACCATATAAACTTGGAAACAACCATAATAACCATTATAATACCCATGATAACCGTATTAATCATAATAGCTGTAGTAATCTGAATGATGATCATGATTAACATGCTATCAACCATTATAATCATAGTAATCGTCATAATAACCACAACAATCTTAACAATCATAATAATAATCATAATAATCATAGCAACAATCATAATAGACGCAATAATTATAGTAATAGTTATACTGACTGTAATAATCATAACATCGTAATAATAAACAGAATAATCATGGAAATAACCTAATAAACGATATTACAGCCATAATAATCTTAATAACCATAATAACCAGAATAATAATAATAATGATCATAATAACCCTCACAATCATGCTAAGGAACTTTATAATCATAATAATCATAATAATAACCATAATAGATTTGGAAACAATTATAATAACCAATATAATAGACATAATAAACATAATAATCATAACAGCTATAGTAACCTGAATTATGATCATAATAACCATGCTAGCAACCATTATAATCATGGTAATCGTCATAATAACCACAACAGTCATAACAATCATACTAATAGTCATAATAATCATAGCAACAATCATAATAGACGTAATAATCATAGTAATAGTTATACTAACTGTAATAATCATAACATTGTAATAATAAACAGATTAATCATGGAAATAACCTAATAACCGTTATTATAGCCATAATAATCGTAATAGTCGTAATCGCCATAAGAATCTCAGTGATTATCATAATACTCGTCATAATCGTACTAAGAAACATAATAATCATAATAATCATGATAATAACCATAATAGACGTGGAAACAACCATAACAACCATTCTAATAGCCATAATAACCATAAGAACCATAATAGCTATAGCAATCTGTATGATGATCATAGTAACCATGCTATCAACCAATATAATCATAGTAATCGTCATGATAACCACAACAATCATGACAATCATAATTATAATCATAATTATCATAGCAATAATCATAATAGCCGTGATAATCACAGTAATAGATATACTAACCGTAATAGTCATTACATCGTAATAATAAACAGAATAATCATGGAAATAACCTAATAATCGTTATTACAGCCATAATAATCTTAATAGCCATAATAACCAGAATAATAATAATAATGATTATAATAACCCTCACAATCATGCTAAGGAACTTTATAATCATGATAATCATAATAATAACCATAATAGATTTGGAAGCAATCATAATAACCAATATAATAGACATAATAAACATAATAATCATAACAGCTATAGTAATCTGAATGATGATCATGATTACCATGCTATCAACCAATATAATCATAGTAATCGTCATAATAACCACAACAATCTTAACAATCATAATAATAATCATAATAATCATAGCAACAATCATAATAGACGCAATAATTATAGTAATAGTTATACTGACTGTAATAATCATAACATCGTAATAATAAACAGAATAATCATGGAAATAACCTAATAAACGATATTACAGCCATAATAATCTTAATAACCATAATAACCAGAATAATAATAATAATGATCATAATAACCCTCACAATCATGCTAAGGAACTTTACAATCATAATAATCATAATAATAACCATAATAGATTTGGAAACAATTATAATAACCAATATAATAGACATAATAAACATAATAATCATAACAGCTATAGTAACCTGAATTATGATCATAATAACCATGCTAGCAACCATTATAATCATGGTAATCGTCATAATAACCACAACAGTCATAACAATCATACTAATAGTCATAATAATCATAGCAACAATCATAATAGACGTAATAATCATAGTAATAGTTATACTAACTGTAATAATCATAACATTGTAATAATAAACAGATTAATCATGGAAATAACCTAATAACCGTTATTATAGCCATAATAATCGTAATAGTCGTAATCGCCATAAGAATCTCAGTGATTATCATAATACTCGTCATAATCGTACTAAGAAACATAATAATCATAATAATCATGATAATAACCATAATAGACATGGAAACAACCATAACAACCATTCTAATAGCCATAATAACCATAAGAATCATAATAGTTATAGCAATCTGTATGATGATCATAGTAACCATGCTATCAACCAATATAATCATAGTAATCGTCATGATAACCACAACAATCATGACAATCATAATTATAATCATAATTATCATAGCAATAATCATAATAGCCGTGATAATCACAGTAATAGATATACTAACCGTAATAGTCATTACATCGTAATAATAAACAGAATAATCATGGAAATAACCTAATAATCGTTATTACAGCCATAATAATCTTAATAGCCATAATAACCAGAATAATAATAATAATGATTATAATAACCCTCACAATCATGCTAAGGAACTTTATAATCATGATAATCATAATAATAACCATAATAGATTTGGAAGCAATCATAATAACCAATATAATAGACATAATAAACATAATAATCATAACAGCTATAGTAATCTGAATGATGATCATGATTACCATGCTATCAACCAATATAATCATAGTAATCGTCATGATAACCACAACAATCATGACAATCATAATTATAATCATAATTATCATAGCAACAATCATAATAGCCGTGATAATCATAGTAATCGTTACACTGACCGTAATAATCATAACATCGTTATAATATACAGAATAATCATGCAAATAACCTAATAATCGTTATTACAGCCATAATAATCTTAATAACCATAATAACCAGAATAATAATAGTAATGATCATAATAAACCTCACAGTAATACTAAGCAACATTATAATCATAATAATCATTATAATAAACATAATAGACTTGGAAACGATCATAATAACCAATATAATAGACATAATAACCATAATAATCTTAATAGCCATAGTAATCCGAATGATGACCATAATAACCATGCTATCAACCATTATAATCATAGTAATCGTCATTATACCCACAACAATCATAACAATTATAGCAACAATCATAATAGCCGTAATAATCATAGTAATCGTTATACTAACTGTAATAATCATAACATCGTTATAATATACAGAATAATCATGGAAATAACCTAATACTCGTTATTACAGCCATAATAATCTTAATAGCCATTATAACCAGAATAATCGTAACAATGATCATAATAATTCTCACAATCATACTAGGAAACATAATAATCATAATAATCATGATAATAACCATAATAGACTTGGAAGCAACCCCAATAACCATTATAATAGCCATAATAACCATAATAACCATTATAGCTATATTAATCTGACTGATGATCATAACTACCATACTATCAATCATTATAATCATAGTAATCGCCATAATAACAACAACAGTCATAAAAATCATTATAATAATCATAATTACCATAGCAACAATCATAATAGCCGTAATACTCATAGTAATAGTTATACTAACCGTAATAGTCATAACATCGTAATAATAAACAGAATGATCAGGAAAAAAACCTAATAATGGTTATTATAGCCATAATAATCGTAATAGTCGTAATCACCATAAGAATGTCATTGATGATCATAGTATTCGTCATAATCATGCTCAGAAACATAATAATCATAATAATCATGTTAATAACCATAATAGACTTGGAAACAGCCACAATAACCATTATAATAGCCATAACAACCGTAATAATCATAATAGTTATAGTAATCTGAATGATGATCATAATAACCATACTATCAACCATTATAATCATAGTAATCGTCATAATAACCACAACACTCATAAAAATCATAATAATAATCATAATTACCATAGCAACAATCATAATAGCCGTAATAATCATAGTAATAGTTATACTAACCGTAATAGTCATAACATCGTAATAATAAACAGAATGATCAGGAAAAAAACCTAATAATGTTTATTGTACCCATAATAATCGTAATAGTCGTAATCGCCGTAAGAATCTCAGTGATGATCATAATACTCGTCGTAATCATACTAAGAAACATAGTAATCATAATAATAATGATAATAACCGTAATAGACTTGGAATCAATCATAATAACCATTATAATAGCCATAATAACCATAATAATCGTAATAGCTATAGTAATCTGAATGATGATCATAATAAACATGCTATGAACCATTATAATCATGGTAATCGTCATAATAACCACAACAATCATAACAATCATAATAATAGTCATAATAATCATAGGAACAATCATAATAGACGTTATAATCATGGTAATAGTTATACCGACTGTAATAATCGTAACATAGTAATAATAAAAAGAATGAACATAGAAATAACCTAATAAACGTAATTATAGCCATAATAATCGTAATAGTCGTAATCACCATAAGAATGTCAGTGATGATCATAGTATTCGTCATAATCATGCTAAGAAACACAGTAATCATAATAATAATGATAATAACCGTAATAGACTTGGAATCAATCATAATAACCATTATAATAGCCATAATAACCATAATAATCGTAATAGCTATAGTAATCTGAATGATGATCATAATAACCATGCTATGAACCATTATAATCATGGTAATCGTCATAATAACCACAACAATCATAACAATCATAATAATAGTCATAATAATCATAGGAACAATCATAACAGACGTAATAATCATAGTAATAGTTATACTAACCGTAATAGTCATAACATCGTAATAATAAACAGAATGATCAGGAAAAAAACCTAATAATGGTTATTATAGCCATAATAATCGTAATAGTCGTAATCACCATAAGAATGTCATTGATGATCATAGTATTCGTCATAATCATGCTCAGAAACATAATAATCATAATAATCATGATAATAACCATAATAGACTTGGAAACAGCCACAATAACCATTATAATAGCCATAACAACCGTAATAATCATAATAGTTATAGTAATCTGAATGATGATCATAATAACCATGCTATCAACCATTATAATCATAGTAATCGTCATAATACCCACAACAATCATAACAATCATAGCAACAATCATAATAGCCGTAATAATCATAGTAATCGTTATACTAACTGTAATAATCATAACATCGTTATAATATACAGAATAATCATGGAAATAACCTAATACTCGTTATTACAACCATAATAATCTTAATAGCCATTATAACCAGAATAATCGTAATAATGATCATAATAATTCTCACAATCATAGTAGGAAACATAATAACCATAATAATCATGATAATAACCATAATAGACTTGGAAACAACCCTAATAACCATTATAATAGCCATAATAACCATAATAACCATTATAGCTATATTAATCTGACTGATGATCATAACTACCATACTATCAACCATTATAATCATAGTAATCGTCATAATAACCACAACACTCATAGAAATCATAATAATAATCATAATTACCATAGCAACAATCATAATAGCCGTAATAATCATAGTAATAGTTATACTAACCGTAATAGTCATAACATCGTAATAATAAACAGAATGATCAGGAAAAAAACCTAATAATCGTTATTATAGCCATAATAATCGTAATAGTCGTAATCGCCGTAAGAATCTCAGTGATGATCATAATACTCGTCGTAATCATACTAAGAAACATAGTAATCATAATAATAATGATAATAACCGTAATAGAAATGGAATCAATCATAATAACCATTATAATAGCCATAATAACCATAATAATCGTAGTAGCTATAGTAATCTGAATGATGATCATAATAACCATGCTATGAACCATTATAATCATGGTAATCGTCATAATAACCACAACAATCATAACAATCATAATAATAGTCATAATAATCATAGGAACAATCATAATAGACGTTATAATCATGGTAATAGTTATACTGACTGTAATAATCGTAACATCGTAATAATAAAAAGAATGAACATAGAAATAACCTAATAAACGTAATTATAGCCATAATAATCGTAATAGTCGTAATCACCATAAGAATGTCAGTGATGATCATAGTATTCGTCATAATCATACTAAGAAACACAGTAATCATAATAATCATGATAATAACCATAATAGACTTGGAAACAATCATAATAACCATTATAATAGCCATAATAACCATAATAATCTTAATAGCCATAGTAAATCGAATAAGGACCATAATAACCATGCTATGAACCATTATAATCATGGTAATCCTCATAAAAACCACAACAATCATAACAATCATAATAATAGTCATAATAATCGTAGGAACAATCATAACAGACGTAATAATCATAGTAATAGTTATACTGACTGTAATAATCATAACATCGTAGTAATAAACAGAATAATCATGGAAATAACCTAATAAACGTTATTACAGCCATAATAATCTTAATAACCATAATAACCAGAATAATCATAATAATGATCATAATAATCCTCATAATCTTACTAAGAAGCATAACAATCATAATAATCATAATAATAACCATAATAGACTTGAAAGCAATCACAATAACCATTATAATCGCCATAATAGCCATAATAATCATAGTAGCTATAGTAATCTGCATGATGATCATAGTAACCATGCTATCAATCAATGTAATCATAGTAATCGTCATGATAAGCACAACAATCACAACAATCATAAGAATAATCACAATTATCATAGCAACAATCATAATAGCCTTTGATAACCATAATAATAGCCATACTAACCGTAATACTCATAACATCGTAATAATAAACAGAATGATCATGGAAATAACCTACTGATCGTTATTACAGCCATAATAATCGTAATAGTCGTAATCGCCATAAGAATCTCAGTGATTACCATAATATTCGTCATAATCGTACTAAGAAACATAATAATCATAATAATCATGATAATAACCATAATAGACATGGAACAACCATAACAACCATTATAATAGCCATAGTAACCATAATAACCATTATAGCTATATTAATCTCACTGATGATCATAATTACCATGCTATCAACAATTATTATCATAGTAATCGTCATAATACCCACAACAAACATAGCAATCATAATAATAATGATAATAAACATGACAATAACCATATAAACTTGGAAACAACCATAATAACCATTATAATACCCATGATAACCGTATTAATCATAATAGCTGTAGTAATCTGAATGATGATCATGATTAACATGCTATCAACCATTATAATCATGGTAATCGTCATAATAACCACAACAGTCATAACAATCATACTAATAGTCATAATAATCATAGCAACAATCATAATAGAGGTAATAATCATAGTAATAGTTATACTAACTGTAATAATCATAACATTGTAATAATAAACAGACTAATCATGGAAATAACCTAATAACCGTTATTATAGCCATAATAATCGTAATAGTCGTAATCGCCATAAGAATCTCAGTGATTATCATAATACTCGTCATAATCGTACTAAGAAACATAATAATCATAATAATCATGATAATAACCATAATAGACATGGAAACAACCCTAACAACCATTCTAATAGCCATAATAACCATAAGAATCATAATAGCTATAGCAATCTGTATGATGATCATAGTAACCATGCTATCAACCAATATAATCATAGTAATCGTCATGATAACCACAACAATCATGACAATCATAATTATAATCATAATTATCATAGCAATAATCATAATAGCCGTGATAATCACAGTAATAGACATACTAACCGTAATAGTCATTACATCGTAATAATAAACAGAATAATCATGGAAATAACCTAATAATCGTTATCACAGCCATAATAATCTTAATAACCATAATAACCAGAATAATAATAGTAATGATCATAATAACCCTCACAGTAATACTAAGCAACATTATAATCATAATAATCATTATAATAAACATAATAGACTTGGAAACGATCATAATAACCAATATAATAGACATAATAACCATAATAATCTTAATAGCAATAGTAATCCGAATGATGACCATAATAACCATGCTATCAAGCATTATAATCATAGTAATCGTCATAATACCCACAACAATCATAACAATCATAGCAACAATCATAATAGCCGTAATAATCATAGTAATAGTTATACTAACCGTAATAGTCATAACATCGTAATAATAAACAGAATAATCAAGGAAATAACCTAATAATCGTTATTACAGACATAATAATCTAAACAACCATAATAACCAGAATTATCATAATAATGATCATAATAATCCTCACAATCATACTAAGAAACATAATAATCATAATAATCATGATAATAACCATAATAGACTTGAAAGCAATCACAATAACCATTATAATCGCCATAATAGCCATAATAATCATAGTAGCTATAGTAATCTGCATGATGATCATAGTAACCATGCTATCAATCAATGTAATCATAGTAATCGTCATGATAAGCACAACAATCACAACAATCATAAGAATAATCACAATTATCATAGCAACAATCATAATAGCCTTTGATAACCATAATAATAGCCATACTAACCGTAATACTCATAACATCGTAATAATAAACAGAATGATCATGGAAATAACCTACTGATCGTTATTACAGCCATAATAATCGTAATAGTCGTAATCGCCATAAGAATCTCAGTGATTACCATAATATTCGTCATAATCGTACTAAGAAACATAATAATCATAATAATCATGATAATAACCATAATAGACATGGAAACAACCATAACAACCATTATAATAGCCATAGTAACCATAATAACCATTATAGCTATATTAATCTGACTGATGATCATAATTACCATGCTATCAACAATTATTATCATAGTAATCGTCATAATACCCACAACAAACATAGCAATCATAATAATAATGATAATAAACATGACAATAACCATATAAACTTGGAAACAACCATAATAACCATTATAATACCCATGATAACCGTATTAATCATAATAGCTGTAGTAATCTGAATGATGATCATGATTAACATGCTATCAACCATTATAATCATAGTAATCGTCATAATAACCACAACAATCTTAACAATCATAATAATAATCATAATAATCATAGCAACAATCATAATAGACGCAATAATTATAGTAATAGTTATACTGACTGTAATAATCATAACATCGTAATAATAAACAGAATAATCATGGAAATAACCTAATAAACGATATTACAGCCATAATAATCTTAATAACCATAATAACCAGAATAATAATAATAATGATCATAATAACCCTCACAATCATGCTAAGGAACTTTATAATCATAATAATCATAATAATAACCATAATAGATTTGGAAACAATTATAATAACCAATATAATAGACATAATAAACATAATAATCATAACAGCTATAGTAACCTGAATTATGATCATAATAACCATGCTAGCAACCATTATAATCATGGTAATCGTCATAATAACCACAACAGTCATAACAATCATACTAATAGTCATAATAATCATAGCAACAATCATAATAGACGTAATAATCATAGTAATAGTTATACTAACTGTAATAATCATAACATTGTAATAATAAACAGATTAATCATGGAAATAACCTAATAACCGTTATTATAGCCATAATAATCGTAATAGTCGTAATCGCCATAAGAATCTCAGTGATTATCATAATACTCGTCATAATCGTACTAAGAAACATAATAATCATAATAATCATGATAATAACCATAATAGACGTGGAAACAACCATAACAACCATTCTAATAGCCATAATAACCATAAGAACCATAATAGCTATAGCAATCTGTATGATGATCATAGTAACCATGCTATCAACCAATATAATCATAGTAATCGTCATGATAACCACAACAATCATGACAATCATAATTATAATCATAATTATCATAGCAATAATCATAATAGCCGTGATAATCACAGTAATAGATATACTAACCGTAATAGTCATTACATCGTAATAATAAACAGAATAATCATGGAAATAACCTAATAATCGTTATTACAGCCATAATAATCTTAATAGCCATAATAACCAGAATAATAATAATAATGATTATAATAACCCTCACAATCATGCTAAGGAACTTTATAATCATGATAATCATAATAATAACCATAATAGATTTGGAAGCAATCATAATAACCAATATAATAGACATAATAAACATAATAATCATAACAGCTATAGTAATCTGAATGATGATCATGATTACCATGCTATCAACCAATATAATCATAGTAATCGTCATAATAACCACAACAATCTTAACAATCATAATAATAATCATAATAATCATAGCAACAATCATAATAGACGCAATAATTATAGTAATAGTTATACTGACTGTAATAATCATAACATCGTAATAATAAACAGAATAATCATGGAAATAACCTAATAAACGATATTACAGCCATAATAATCTTAATAACCATAATAACCAGAATAATAATAATAATGATCATAATAACCCTCACAATCATGCTAAGGAACTTTACAATCATAATAATCATAATAATAACCATAATAGATTTGGAAACAATTATAATAACCAATATAATAGACATAATAAACATAATAATCATAACAGCTATAGTAACCTGAATTATGATCATAATAACCATGCTAGCAACCATTATAATCATGGTAATCGTCATAATAACCACAACAGTCATAACAATCATACTAATAGTCATAATAATCATAGCAACAATCATAATAGACGTAATAATCATAGTAATAGTTATACTAACTGTAATAATCATAACATTGTAATAATAAACAGATTAATCATGGAAATAACCTAATAACCGTTATTATAGCCATAATAATCGTAATAGTCGTAATCGCCATAAGAATCTCAGTGATTATCATAATACTCGTCATAATCGTACTAAGAAACATAATAATCATAATAATCATGATAATAACCATAATAGACATGGAAACAACCATAACAACCATTCTAATAGCCATAATAACCATAAGAATCATAATAGTTATAGCAATCTGTATGATGATCATAGTAACCATGCTATCAACCAATATAATCATAGTAATCGTCATGATAACCACAACAATCATGACAATCATAATTATAATCATAATTATCATAGCAATAATCATAATAGCCGTGATAATCACAGTAATAGATATACTAACCGTAATAGTCATTACATCGTAATAATAAACAGAATAATCATGGAAATAACCTAATAATCGTTATTACAGCCATAATAATCTTAATAGCCATAATAACCAGAATAATAATAATAATGATTATAATAACCCTCACAATCATGCTAAGGAACTTTATAATCATGATAATCATAATAATAACCATAATAGATTTGGAAGCAATCATAATAACCAATATAATAGACATAATAAACATAATAATCATAACAGCTATAGTAATCTGAATGATGATCATGATTACCATGCTATCAACCAATATAATCATAGTAATCGTCATGATAACCACAACAATCATGACAATCATAATTATAATCATAATTATCATAGCAACAATCATAATAGCCGTGATAATCATAGTAATCGTTACACTGACCGTAATAATCATAACATCGTTATAATATACAGAATAATCATGCAAATAACCTAATAATCGTTATTACAGCCATAATAATCTTAATAACCATAATAACCAGAATAATAATAGTAATGATCATAATAAACCTCACAGTAATACTAAGCAACATTATAATCATAATAATCATTATAATAAACATAATAGACTTGGAAACGATCATAATAACCAATATAATAGACATAATAACCATAATAATCTTAATAGCCATAGTAATCCGAATGATGACCATAATAACCATGCTATCAACCATTATAATCATAGTAATCGTCATTATACCCACAACAATCATAACAATTATAGCAACAATCATAATAGCCGTAATAATCATAGTAATCGTTATACTAACTGTAATAATCATAACATCGTTATAATATACAGAATAATCATGGAAATAACCTAATACTCGTTATTACAGCCATAATAATCTTAATAGCCATTATGACCAGAATAATCGTAACAATGATCATAATAATTCTCACAATCATACTAGGAAACATAATAATCATAATAATCATGATAATAACCATAATAGACTTGGAAGCAACCCCAATAACCATTATAATAGCCATAATAACCATAATAACCATTATAGCTATATTAATCTGACTGATGATCATAACTACCATACTATCAATCATTATAATCATAGTAATCGCCATAATAACAACAACAGTCATAAAAATCATTATAATAATCATAATTACCATAGCAACAATCATAATAGCCGTAATACTCATAGTAATAGTTATACTAACCGTAATAGTCATAACATCGTAATAATAAACAGAATGATCAGGAAAAAAACCTAATAATGGTTATTATAGCCATAATAATCGTAATAGTCGTAATCACCATAAGAATGTCATTGATGATCATAGTATTCGTCATAATCATGCTCAGAAACATAATAATCATAATAATCATGTTAATAACCATAATAGACTTGGAAACAGCCACAATAACCATTATAATAGCCATAACAACCGTAATAATCATAATAGTTATAGTAATCTGAATGATGATCATAATAACCATACTATCAACCATTATAATCATAGTAATCGTCATAATAACCACAACACTCATAAAAATCATAATAATAATCATAATTACCATAGCAACAATCATAATAGCCGTAATAATCATAGTAATAGTTATACTAACCGTAATAGTCATAACATCGTAATAATAAACAGAATGATCAGGAAAAAAACCTAATAATGTTTATTGTACCCATAATAATCGTAATAGTCGTAATCGCCGTAAGAATCTCAGTGATGATCATAATACTCGTCGTAATCATACTAAGAAACATAGTAATCATAATAATAATGATAATAACCGTAATAGACTTGGAATCAATCATAATAACCATTATAATAGCCATAATAACCATAATAATCGTAATAGCTATAGTAATCTGAATGATGATCATAATAAACATGCTATGAACCATTATAATCATGGTAATCGTCATAATAACCACAACAATCATAACAATCATAATAATAGTCATAATAATCATAGGAACAATCATAATAGACGTTATAATCATGGTAATAGTTATACCGACTGTAATAATCGTAACATAGTAATAATAAAAAGAATGAACATAGAAATAACCTAATAAACGTAATTATAGCCATAATAATCGTAATAGTCGTAATCACCATAAGAATGTCAGTGATGATCATAGTATTCGTCATAATCATGCTAAGAAACACAGTAATCATAATAATAATGATAATAACCGTAATAGACTTGGAATCAATCATAATAACCATTATAATAGCCATAATAACCATAATAATCGTAATAGCTATAGTAATCTGAATGATGATCATAATAACCATGCTATGAACCATTATAATCATGGTAATCGTCATAATAACCACAACAATCATAACAATCATAATAATAGTCATAATAATCATAGGAACAATCATAACAGACGTAATAATCATAGTAATAGTTATACTAACCGTAATAGTCATAACATCGTAATAATAAACAGAATGATCAGGAAAAAAACCTAATAATGGTTATTATAGCCATAATAATCGTAATAGTCGTAATCACCATAAGAATGTCATTGATGATCATAGTATTCGTCATAATCATGCTCAGAAACATAATAATCATAATAATCATGATAATAACCATAATAGACTTGGAAACAGCCACAATAACCATTATAATAGCCATAACAACCGTAATAATCATAATAGTTATAGTAATCTGAATGATGATCATAATAACCATGCTATCAACCATTATAATCATAGTAATCGTCATAATACCCACAACAATCATAACAATCATAGCAACAATCATAATAGCCGTAATAATCATAGTAATCGTTATACTAACTGTAATAATCATAACATCGTTATAATATACAGAATAATCATGGAAATAACCTAATACTCGTTATTACAACCATAATAATCTTAATAGCCATTATAACCAGAATAATCGTAATAATGATCATAATAATTCTCACAATCATAGTAGGAAACATAATAACCATAATAATCATGATAATAACCATAATAGACTTGGAAACAACCCTAATAACCATTATAATAGCCATAATAACCATAATAACCATTATAGCTATATTAATCTGACTGATGATCATAACTACCATACTATCAACCATTATAATCATAGTAATCGTCATAATAACCACAACACTCATAGAAATCATAATAATAATCATAATTACCATAGCAACAATCATAATAGCCGTAATAATCATAGTAATAGTTATACTAACCGTAATAGTCATAACATCGTAATAATAAACAGAATGATCAGGAAAAAAACCTAATAATCGTTATTATAGCCATAATAATCGTAATAGTCGTAATCGCCGTAAGAATCTCAGTGATGATCATAATACTCGTCGTAATCATACTAAGAAACATAGTAATCATAATAATAATGATAATAACCGTAATAGAAATGGAATCAATCATAATAACCATTATAATAGCCATAATAACCATAATAATCGTAGTAGCTATAGTAATCTGAATGATGATCATAATAACCATGCTATGAACCATTATAATCATGGTAATCGTCATAATAACCACAACAATCATAACAATCATAATAATAGTCATAATAATCATAGGAACAATCATAATAGACGTTATAATCATGGTAATAGTTATACTGACTGTAATAATCGTAACATCGTAATAATAAAAAGAATGAACATAGAAATAACCTAATAAACGTAATTATAGCCATAATAATCGTAATAGTCGTAATCACCATAAGAATGTCAGTGATGATCATAGTATTCGTCATAATCATACTAAGAAACACAGTAATCATAATAATCATGATAATAACCATAATAGACTTGGAAACAATCATAATAACCATTATAATAGCCATAATAACCATAATAATCTTAATAGCCATAGTAAATCGAATAAGGACCATAATAACCATGCTATGAACCATTATAATCATGGTAATCCTCATAAAAACCACAACAATCATAACAATCATAATAATAGTCATAATAATCATAGGAACAATCATAACAGACGTAATAATCATAGTAATAGTTATACTGACTGTAATAATCATAACATCGTAGTAATAAACAGAATAATCATGGAAATAACCTAATAAACGTTATTACAGCCATAATAATCTTAATAACCATAATAACCAGAATAATCATAATAATGATCATAATAATCCTCATAATCTTACTAAGAAGCATAACAATCATAATAATCATAATAATAACCATAATAGACTTGAAAGCAATCACAATAACCATTATAATCGCCATAATAGCCATAATAATCATAGTAGCTATAGTAATCTGCATGATGATCATAGTAACCATGCTATCAATCAATGTAATCATAGTAATCGTCATGATAAGTACAACAATCACAACAATCATAAGAATAATCACAATTATCATAGCAACAATCATAATAGCCTTTGATAACCATAATAATAGCCATACTAACCGTAATACTCATAACATCGTAATAATAAACAGAATGATCATGGAAATAACCTACTGATCGTTATTACAGCCATAATAATCGTAATAGTCGTAATCGCCATAAGAATCTCAGTGATTACCATAATATTCGTCATAATCGTACTAAGAAACATAATAATCATAATAATCATGATAATAACCATAATAGACATGGAACAACCATAACAACCATTATAATAGCCATAGTAACCATAATAACCATTATAGCTATATTAATCTCACTGATGATCATAATTACCATGCTATCAACAATTATTATCATAGTAATCGTCATAATACCCACAACAAACATAGCAATCATAATAATAATGATAATAAACATGACAATAACCATATAAACTTGGAAACAACCATAATAACCATTATAATACCCATGATAACCGTATTAATCATAATAGCTGTAGTAATCTGAATGATGATCATGATTAACATGCTATCAACCATTATAATCATGGTAATCGTCATAATAACCACAACAGTCATAACAATCATACTAATAGTCATAATAATCATAGCAACAATCATAATAGAGGTAATAATCATAGTAATAGTTATACTAACTGTAATAATCATAACATTGTAATAATAAACAGACTAATCATGGAAATAACCTAATAACCGTTATTATAGCCATAATAATCGTAATAGTCGTAATCGCCATAAGAATCTCAGTGATTATCATAATACTCGTCATAATCGTACTAAGAAACATAATAATCATAATAATCATGATAATAACCATAATAGACATGGAAACAACCCTAACAACCATTCTAATAGCCATAATAACCATAAGAATCATAATAGCTATAGCAATCTGTATGATGATCATAGTAACCATGCTATCAACCAATATAATCATAGTAATCGTCATGATAACCACAACAATCATGACAATCATAATTATAATCATAATTATCATAGCAATAATCATAATAGCCGTGATAATCACAGTAATAGACATACTAACCGTAATAGTCATTACATCGTAATAATAAACAGAATAATCATGGAAATAACCTAATAATCGTTATCACAGCCATAATAATCTTAATAACCATAATAACCAGAATAATAATAGTAATGATCATAATAACCCTCACAGTAATACTAAGCAACATTATAATCATAATAATCATTATAATAAACATAATAGACTTGGAAACGATCATAATAACCAATATAATAGACATAATAACCATAATAATCTTAATAGCAATAGTAATCCGAATGATGACCATAATAACCATGCTATCAAGCATTATAATCATAGTAATCGTCATAATACCCACAACAATCATAACAATCATAGCAACAATCATAATAGCCGTAATAATCATAGTAATAGTTATACTAACCGTAATAGTCATAACATCGTAATAATAAACAGAATAATCAAGGAAATAACCTAATAATCGTTATTACAGACATAATAATCTAAACAACCATAATAACCAGAATTATCATAATAATGATCATAATAATCCTCACAATCATACTAAGAAACATAATAATCATAATAATCATGATAATAACCATAATAGATTTGGAAACAACAATAATAACCATTATAATAGCCATAATAACCATAATAACCATAATAACTATAGTAATCTGACTGATGATCATAATTACCATGCTATCAACAATTATAATCATGGTAATCGTCATAATAACCACAACAATCATAACAATCATAATAATAGTCATAGTAATCATAGGAACAATCATAATAGACGTAATAATCATGGTAACGGTTATACTGACTGTAATTATCATAACATCGTAATGATAAACAGAATAATCATGCAAATTGCCTAATAATCGTTATTACAGCCATATAATTCTTAATAACCATAATAAGCAGAATAACCACAATAATGGTCATAATAATCCTCACAATCATACTAAAAAACATCATAATCATAATAATCATGAAAATAACCATAATAGACTTGGAAACAACCCTAATAACCATTATAATAGCCATAATAACCATAATAACCGTAATAGCTATAATAATCTGACTGATGATCATAACTACCATGCTATCAACAACTATAATCAAAGTAATCGTCATAATAACGACAACAAACATAACAATCATAATAATAATAATAATAATAAACATGGCAATAACCATAATAAACTTGGAAACAACCGTAATAACCATTATAATAGCCATGATAACCATATTAATCATAATAGCTATAGTAATCTGAATGATGATCATGATTACCATGCTATCAACCAATATAATCATAGTAATCGTCATGATAACTACAACAATCATGACAATCATAATTATAATCATAATTATCATAGCAACAATCATAATAGCCGTGATAATCATAGTAATCGTTACACTGACTGTAATAATCATAACATCGTTATAATATACAGAATAATCATGCAAATAACCTAATAATCGTTATTACAGCCATAATAATCTTAATAACCATAATAACCAGAATAATAATAGTAATGATCATAATAACCCTCACAGTAATACTAAGCAACATTATAATCATAATAATCATTATAATAAACATAATAGACTTGGAAACGATCATAATAACCAATATAATAGACATAATAACCATAATAATCTTAATAGCCATAGTAATCCGAATGATGACCATAATAACCATGCTATCAACCATTATAATCATAGTAATCGTCATTATACCCACAACAATCATAACAATCATAGCAACAATCATAATAGCCGTAATAATCATAGTAATCGTTATACTAACTGTAATAATCATAACATCGTTATAATATACAGAATAATCATGGAAATAACCTAATACTCGTTATTACAGCCATAATAATCTTAATAGCCATTATAACCAGAATAATCGTAACAATGATCATAATAATTCTCACAATCATACTAGGAAACATAATAATCATAATAATCATGATAATAACCATAATAGACTTGGAACCAACTCTAATAACCATTATAATAGCCATAATAACCATAATAACCATTATAGCTATATTAATCTGACTGATGATCATAACTACCATACTATCAACCATTATAATCATAGTAATCGTCATAATAACCACAACAGTCATAAAAATCATAATAATAATCATAATTACCATAGCAACAATCATAATAGCCGTAATAATCATAGTAATAGTTATACTATCCGTAATAGTCATAACATCGTAATAATAAACAGAATGATCATAGAAATTACCTAATAATCGTTATTATTGCCATAATAATCGTAATAGTCGTAATCACCATAAGAATGTCATTGATGATCATAGTATTCGTCATAATCATGCTAAGAAACATAATAATCATAATAATCATGATAATAACCATAATAGACTTGGAAACAGCCATAATAACCATTATATTAGCCATAACAACCATAATAACCATAATAGCTATATTAATCTGACTGATGATCATAATTACCATGCTATCAACAATTATTATCATAGTAATCGTCATAATACCCACTACAAACATAGCAATCATAATAATAATGATAATAAACATGACAATAACCATATAAACTTGGAAACAACCATAATAACCAGTATAATACCCATGATAACCGTATTAATCATAATAGCTGTAGTAATCTGAATGACGATCATGATTAACATGCTATCAACCATTATAACCATAGTAAACGTCATAATAACCACAACAATCTTAACAATCATAATAATAATCATAATAATCATAGCAACAATCATAATAGACGCAATAATTATAGTAATAGTTATACTGACTGTAATAATCATAACATCGTAATAATAAACAGAATAATCATGGAAATAACCTAATAAACGATATTACAGCCATAATAATCTTAATAACCATAATAACCAGAATAATCATCATAATGATCGTAATAATCATCGCAAACATACTATGATACATTATAATCATAATAATCATAATAATAACCTTAATAGACATGGAAACGATCATAATAACCATTATAATAGCCATAATAACCATAGTAATCTTATTAGCCATAGTAATCCGAATGATGACCATAATAACGATGCTATTATCCATTATAATCATAGTAATAATCATGATAACCACAACAATCATAACAATCATAATAATAGTAATAATAATCATAGGAACAATCATAATAGACGTAATAATCATGGTAATAGTTATACTGACTGTAATAATCATAACATCGTAATAATAAACAGAATAATCATGGAAATAGCCTAATAATCGCTATTACAGCCATAATAATCGTAATAGTCGTAATCGCCATAAGAATCTCAGTGATTATCATAATATTCGTCATAATCGTACTAAGAAACATAATAATCATAATAATCATGATAATAACAATAGTAGACATGTAAACAACCATAACAAACATTATAGTAGCCATAATAACCATAATAATCATAATAGCTATAGTAATCTGTATGACGATCATAGTAACCATGCTATCAACCAATATAATCATAGTATTCGTCATGATAGTCACAACAATCGTGACAATCATAATTATAATCATAATTATCATAGCAACAATCATAATAGCCGTGATAATCATAGTAATCGTTATACTAACTGTAATAATCATAACATCGTTATAATATACAGAATAATCATGGAAATAACCTAATAATCGTTATTACAGCCATAATAATCTTAATAGCCATAATAACCAGAATAATAATAATAATGATCATAATAACCCTCACAATAATGCTAAGGAACATTATAAACATAATAATCATTATAATAAACATAATAGACTTGGAAACGATCATAATAACCAATATAATAGACATAATAACCATAATAATCTTAATAGCCATAGTAATCCGAATAATGACCATAATAACCATGCTATCAACCATTATAATCATAGTAATCGTCATAATACCCACAACAATCATAACAATCATAGCAACAATCATAATAGCCGTAATAATCATAGTAATCGTTACACTAACTGTAATAAACATAACATCGTTATAATATACAGAATAATCATGGAAATAACCTAATACTCGTTATTACAACCATAATAATCTTAATAGCCATTATAACCAGAATAATCGTAACAATGATCATAATAATTCTCACAATCATACTAGGAAACATAATAATCATAATAATCATGATAATAACCATAATAGACTTGGAAACAACCCTAATAACCATTATAATAGCCATAATAACCATAATAACCATTATAGCTATATAAATCTGACTGATGATCATAACTACCATACTATCAACCATTATAATCATAGTAATCGTCATAATAACCACAACAATCATAAAAATCATAATAATAATCATAATTACCATAGCAACAATCATAATAGCCGTAATAATCATAGTAATAGTTATACTAACCGTAATAGTCATAACATCGTAATAATAAACAGAATGATCAGGAAAAAAACCTAATAATGGTTATTATAGCCATAATAATCGTAATAGTCGTAATCGCCGTAAGAATCTCAGTGATGTTCATAATACTCGTCGTAATCATACTAAGAAACATAGTAATCATAATAATAATGATAATAACCGTAATAGGCTTGGAAACAGCCACAATAACCATTATAATAGCCATAACAACCGTAATAATCATAATAGTTATAGTAATCTGAATGATGATCATAATAACCATGCTATCAACCATTATAATCATAGTAATCGTCATAATACCCACAACAATCATAACAATCATAGCAACAATCATAATAGCCGTAATAATCATAGTAATCGTTATACTAACTGTAATAATCATAACATCGTTATAATATACAGAATAATCATGGAAATAACCTAATACTCGTTATTACAACCATAATAATCTTAATAGCCATTATAACCAGAGTAATCGTAATAATGATCATAATAATTCGCACAATCATACTAGGAAACATAATAATCATAATAATCATGATAATAACCATAATA
The DNA here is from genome assembly GCF_051401765.1 of Calliopsis andreniformis. Lineage (NCBI taxonomy): Eukaryota > Metazoa > Arthropoda > Insecta > Hymenoptera > Andrenidae > Calliopsis > Calliopsis andreniformis. The sequence continues at coordinate 114,402 of NW_027480835.1, read as the reverse complement.
GACTTGGAAACAGCCCTAATAACCATTATAATAGCCATAATAACCATAATAACCATTATAGCTATATTAATCTGACTGATGATCATAACTACCATACTATCAACCATTATAATCATAGTAATCGTCATAATAACCACAACAATCATAAAAATCATAATAATAATCATAATTACCATAGCAACAATCATAATAGCCGTAATAATCATAGTAATAGTTATACTAACCGTAATAGTCATAACATCGTAATAATAAACAGAATGATCATAGAAATTACCTAATAATCGTTATTATTGCCATAATAATCGTAATAGTCGTAATCACCATAAGAATGTCATTGATGATCATAGTATTCGTCATAATCATGCTAAGAAACATAATAATCATAATAATCATGATAATAACCATAATAGACTTGGAAACAGCCATAATAACCATTATATTAGCCATAACAACCATAATAACCATAATAGCTATATTAATCTGACTGATGATCATAATTACCATGCTATCAACAATTATTATCATAGTAATCGTCATAATACCCACTACAAACATAGCAATCATAATAATAATGATAATAAACATGACAATAACCATATAAACTTGGAAACAACCATAATAACCAGTATAATACCCATGATAACCGTATTAATCATAATAGCTGTAGTAATCTGAATGACGATCATGATTAACATGCTATCAACCATTATAACCATAGTAATCGTCATAATAACCACAACAATCTTAACAATCATAATAATAATCATAATAATCATAGCAACAATCATAATAGACGCAATAATTATAGTAATAGTTATACTGACTGTAATAATCATAACATCGTAATAATAAACAGAATAATCATGGAAATAACCTAATAAACGATATTACAGCCATAATAATCTTAATAACCATAATAACCAGAATAATCATCATAATGATCGTAATAATCATCGCAAACATACTATGATACATTATAATCATAATAATCATAATAATAACCTTAATAGACATGGAAACGATCATAATAACCATTATAATAGCCATAATAACCATAGTAATCTTATTAGCCATAGTAATCCGAGTGATGACCATAATAACGATGCTATTATCCATTATAATCATAGTAATAATCATGATAACCACAACAATCATAACAATCATAATAATAGTAATAATAATCATAGGAACAATCATAATAGACGTAATAATCATGGTAATAGTTATACTGACTGTAATAATCATAACATCGTAATAATAAACAGAATAATCATGGAAATAGCCTAATAATCGCTATTACAGCCATAATAATCGTAATAGTCGTAATCGCCATAAGAATCTCAGTGATTATCATAATATTCGTCATAATCGTACTAAGAAACATAATAATCATAATAATCATGATAATAACAATAGTAGACATGTAAACAACCATAACAAAAATTATAGTAGCCATAATAACAATAATAATCATAATAGCTATAGTAATCTGTATGACGATCATAGTAACCATGCTATCAACCAATATAATCATAGTATTCGTCATGATAGTCACAACAATCGTGACAATCATAATTATAATCATAATTATCATAGCAACAATCATAATAGCCGTGATAATCATAGTAATCGTTATACTAACTGTAATAATCATAACATCGTTATAATATACAGAATAATCATGGAAATAACCTAATAATCGTTATTACAGCCATAATAATCTTAATAGCCATAATAACCAGAATAATAATAATAATGATCATAATAACCCTCACAATCATGCTAAGGAACTTTATAATCATGATAATCATAATAATAACCATAATAGATTTGGAAACAATCATAATAACCAATATAATAGACATAATAAACATAATAATCATAACAGCTATAGTAATCTGAATGATGATCATGATTACCATGCTATCAACCAATATAATCATAGTAATCGTCATGATATCCACAACAATCATGACAATCATAATTATAATCATAATTATCATAGCAACAATCATAATAGCCGTGATAATCATAGTAATCGTTACACTGACTGTAATAATCATAACATCGTTATAATATACAGAATAATCATGCAAATAACCTAATAATCGTTATTACAGCCATAATAATCTTAATAACCATAATAACCAGAATAATAATAGTAATGATCATAATAACCCTCACAGTAATACTAAGCAACATTATAATCATAATAATCATTATAATAAACATAATAGACTTGGAAACGATCATAATAACCAATATAATAGACATAATAACCATAATAGTTATACTAACCGTAATAGTCATAAGATCGTAATAATAAACAGAATGATCATAGAAATTACCTAATAATCGTTATTATTGCCATAATAATCGTAATAGTCGTAATCACCATAAGAATGTCATTGATGATCATAGTATTCGTCATAATCATGCTAAGAAACATAATAATCATAATAATCATGATAATAACCATAATAGACTTGGAAACAGCCATAATAACCATTATATTAGGCATAACAACCATAATAATCATAATAGTTATACTAATCTGAATGATGATCATAATTACCATGCTATCAACAATTATAATCATAGTAATCGTCACAAACCCCACAACAAACATAACAATCATAATAATAATGATAATAAACATGACAATAACCGTAATAAACTTGGAAACAACCATAATAGCCATTATAATAGCCATGATAACCGTATTAATCATAATAGCTATAGTAATCTGAATGATGATCATGATTTCTATGCCATCAACCATTATAATCATAGTAACCCTCATAATAACCGCAACAATCATAACAATCATAATAATAATCATAATAATCATAGCACAATCATAATAGCCGTAATAGTCATAGTAATAGTTATACTAACTGTAATAATCATAACATCGTAATAATAAACAGAATAATCAAGGAAATAACCTAATAATCGTTATTACAGACATAATAATCTAAACAACCATAATAACCAGAATTATCATAATAATGATCATAATAATCCTCACAATCATACTAGGAAACATAATAATCATAATAATCATGATAATAACCATAATAGACTTGGAAACAACCCTAATAACCATTATAATAGCCATAATAAACATAATAACCATTATAGCTATATTAATCTGACTGATGATCATAACTACCATACTATCAACCATTATAATCATAGTAATCGTCATAATAACCACAACAATCATAAAAATCATAATAATAATCATAATTACCATAGCAGCAATCATAATAGCCGTAATAACCATAGTAATAGTTATACTAACCGTAATAGTCATAACATCGTAATAATAAACAGAATGATCATAGAAATTACCTAATAATCGCTATTACAGACATAATAATCGTAATAGCCGTAATCGCCATAAGAATCTCAGTGATTATCATAATATTCGTCATAATCGTACTAAGAAACATAATAATCATAATAATCATGATAATAACAATTGTAGACATGTAAACAACCATAACAAACATTATAATAGCCATAATAACCATAATAATCATAATAGCTATAGTAATCTGTATGATGATCATAGTAACCATGCTATCAACCAATATAATCATAGTAATCGTCATGATAGTCACAACAATCATGACAATCATAATTATAATCATAATTATCATAGCAAGAATCATAATAGCCGTGATAATCATAGTAATCGTTATACTAACTGTAATAATCATAACATCGTTATAATATACAGAATAATCATGGAAATAACCTAATAATCGTTATTACAGCCATAATAATCTTAATAGCCATAATAACCAGAATAATAATAATAATGATCATAATAACCCTCACAATCATGCTAAGGAACTTTATAATCATGATAATCATAATAATAACCATAATAGATTTGGAAACAATCATAATAACCAATATAATAGACATAATAAACATAATAATCATAACAGCTATAGTAATCTGAATGATGATCATGATTACCATGCTATCAACCAATATAATCATAGTAATCGTCATGATAACCACAACAATCATGACAATCATAATTATAATCATAATTATCATAGCAACAATCATAATAGCCGTGATAATCATAGTAATCGTTACACTGACTGTAATAATCATAACATCGTTATAATATACAGAATAATCATGCAAATAACCTAATAATCGTTATTACAGCCATAATAATCTTAATAACCATAATAACCAGAATAATAATAGTAATGATCATAATAACCCTCACAGTAATACTAAGCAACATTATAATCATAATAATCATTATAATAAACATAATAGACTTGGAAACGATCATAATAACCAATATAATAGACATAATAACCATAATAGTTATACTAACCGTAATAGTCATAAGATCGTAATAATAAACAGAATGATCATAGAAATTACCTAATAATCGTTATTATTGCCATAATAATCGTAATAGTCGTAATCACCATAAGAATGTCATTGATGATCATAGTATTCGTCATAATCATGCTAAGAAACATAATAATCATAATAGTCATGATAATAACCATAATAGACTTGGAAACAGCCATAATAACCATTATATTAGCCATAACAACCATAATAATCATAATAGTTATACTAATCTGAATGATGATCATAATTACCATGCTATCAACAATTATAATCATAGTAATCGTCACAAACCCCACAACAAACATAACAATCATAATAATAATGATAATAAACATGACAATAACCGTAATAAACTTGGAAACAACCATAATAGCCATTATAATAGCCATGATAACCGTATTAATCATAATAGCTATAGTAATCTGAATGATGATCATGATTTCTATGCCATCAACCATTATAATCATAGTAACCCTCATAATAACCACAACAATCATAACAATCATAATAATAATCATAATAATCATAGCACAATCATAATAGCCGTAATAGTCATAGTAATAGTTATACTAACTGTAATAATCATAACATCGTAATAATAAACAGAATAATCAAGGAAATAACCTAATAATCGTTATTACAGACATAATAATCTAAACAAACATAATAACCGGAATTATCATAATAATGATCATAATAATCCTCACAATCATACTAAGAAACATAATAATCATAATAATCATGATAATAACCATAATAGACTTGGAAACAGCCCTAAGAACCATTATAATAGCCATAATAGCCATAATAACCATAATAACTATAGTAATCAGACTGATGATCATAATTACCATGCTATCAACAATTATAATCATGGTAATCGTCATAATAACCACAACAATCATAACAATCATAATAATAGTCATAGTAATCATAGGAACAATCATAATAGACGTAATAATCATGGTAATGGTTATACTGACTGTAATTATCATAACATCGTAATGATAAACAGAATAATCATGCAAATAGCCTAATAATCGTTATTACAGCCATATAATTCTTAATAACCATAATAAGCAGAATAACCACAATAATGGTCATAATAATCCTCACAATCATACTAAAAAACATCATAATCATAATAATCATGAAAATAACCATAATAGACTTGGAAACAACCCTAATAACCATTATAATAGCCATAATGACCGTAATAACCGTAATAGCTATAATAATCTGACTGATGATCATAACTACCATGCTATCAACAACTATAATCAAAGTAATCGTCATAATAACGACAACAAACATAACAATCATAATAATAATAATAATAATAAACATGGCAATAACCATAATAGACTTGGAAACAACCATAATAACCATTATAATAGCCATGATAACCATATTAATCATAATAGCTATAGTAATCTGAATGATGATCATGATTACCATGCTATCAACCATTATAATCATAGTAATCGTCATAATAACCACAACAATCATAACAGTCATAAGAATAATCATAATAATCATAGCAACAGTCAGAATAGCCGTAATAGTCATAGTAATAGCTATACTAACTGTAATAATCATAATATCGTAATAATAAACAGAATAATCATGCAAATAACCTAATAATCGTTATTACAGCCATAATAATCGTAATAGCCGTAATCGCCATAGGAATCTCAGTGATTATCTTAATATTCGTCATAATCGTACTAAGAAACATAATAATCATAATAATCATGATAATAACCATAATAGACATGGAAACAACCATAACAACCATTATAATAGCCATAATAACCATAATAATCATAATAGCTATAGTAATCTGTATGATGATCATAGTAACCATGCTATCAACCAATATAATCATAGTAATCGTCATGATAACCACAACAATCATGACAATCATAATTATAATCATAATTATCATAGCAACAATCATAATAGCCGTGATAATCATAGTAATCGTTACACTGACCGTAATAATCATAACATCGTTATAATATACAGAATAATCATGCAAATAACCTAATAACCGTTATTACAGCCATAATAATCTTAATAACCATAATAACCAGAATAATAATAGTAATGATCATAATAACCCTCACAGTAATACTAAGCAACATTATAATCATAATAATCATTATGATAAACGTAATAGACTTGGAAACGATCATAATAACCAATATAATAGACATAATAACCATAATAATCTTAATAGCCATAGTAATCCGAATGATGACCATAATAACCATGCTATCAACCATTATAATCATAGTAATCGTCATAATACCCACAACAATCATAACAATCATAGCAACAATCATAATAGCCGTAATAATCATAGTAATCGTTATACTAACTGTAATAATCATAACATCGTTATAATATACAGAATAATCATGGAAATAACCTAATACTCGTTATTACAACCATAATAATCTTAATAGCCATTATAACCAGAATAATCGTAACAATGATCATAATAATTCTCACAATCATACTAGGAAACATAATAATCATAATAATCATGATAATAACCATAATAGACTTAGAAACAAACCTAATAACCATTATAATAGCCATAATAACCATAATAACGATTATAGCTATATTAATCTGACTGATGATCATAACTACCATACTATCAACCATTATAATCATAGTAATCGTCATAATAACCACAACAGTCATAAAAATCATTATAATAATCATAATTACCATAGCAACAATCATAATAGCCGTAATAATCATAGTAATAGTTATACTAACCGTAATAGTCATAACATCGTAATAATAAACAGAATGATCAGGAAAAAAACCTAATAATGGTTATTATAGCCATAATAATCGTAATAGTCGTAATCACCATAAGAATGTCATTGATGATCATAGTATTCGTCATAATCATGCTCAGAAACATAATAATCATAATAATCATGATAATAACCATAATAGATTTGGAAACAGCCATAATAACCAATATAATAGACATAATAACCATAATAATCTTAACAGCCATAGTAATCCGAATGATGACCATAATAACCATGCAATCAACCATTATAATCATAGTAATCGTCATGATAACCACGACAATCATAATAATAATCATAATAATCATAGCAACAGTCATAATAGACGTAATAATCATAGTAACAGTTATACTGGCTGTAATAATCATAACATCGTTATAATATACAGAATAATCATGGAAATAACCTAATAATCGTTATTACAGACATAATAATCTTAATAACCATTATAACCAGAATAATCGTAGTAATGATCATAATAATTCTCACAATCATACTAAGAAACATAATAATCATAGTAATCATGATAATAAGCATAATAGACTTGGAAACAACCCTAATAACCATTATAATAGCCATAATAACCATAATAACCATAATAGCTATATTAATCTGACTGATGATCATAATTACCATGCTATCAATAATTATAATCATAGTAATCGTCACAATACCCACAACAAACATAACAATCATAATAATAATGATAATAAACGTGACAATAACCATAATAAACGTGGAAACAACCATAATAGCCACTATAATAGCCCTGATAATGATATTCATCATAATAGCTATAGTAATCTGAATGATGATCATGATTACCATGCTATCAACCATTATAATCATAGTAATCGTCATAATAACCACAACAATCATAACAGTCATAAGAATAATCATAATAATCATAGCAACAGTCAGAATAGCCGTAATAGTCATAGTAATAGCTATACTAACTGTAATAATCATAATATCGTAATAATAAACAGAATAATCATGCAAATAACCTAATAATCGTTATTACAGCCATAATAATCGTAATAGCCGTAATCGCCATAGGAATCTCAGTGATTATCTTAATATTCGTCATAATCGTACTAAGAAACATAATAATCATAATAATCATGATAATAACCATAATAGACATGGAAACAACCATAACAACCATTATAATAGCCATAATAACCATAATAATCATAATAGCTATAGTAATCTGTATGATGATCATAGTAACCGTGCTATCAACCAATATAATCATAGTAATCGTCATGATAACCACAACAATCATGACAATCATAATTATAATCATAATTATCATAGCAACAATCATAATAGCCGTGATAATCATAGTAATCGTTACACTGACCGTAATAATCATAACATCGTTATAATATACAGAATAATCATGCAAATAACCTAATAACCGTTATTACAGCCATAATAATCTTAATAACCATAATAACCAGAATAATAATAGTAATGATCATAATAACCCTCACAGTAATACTAAGCAACATTATAATCATAATAATCATTATGATAAACGTAATAGACTTGGAAACGATCATAATAACCAATATAATATACATAATAACCATAATAATCTTAATAGCCATAGTAATCCGAATGATGACCATAATAACCATGCTATCAACCATTATAATCATAGTAATCGTCATAATACCCACAACAATCATAACAATCATAGCAACAATCATAATAGCCGTAATAATCATAGTAATCATTATACTAACTGTAATAATCATAACATCGTTATAATATACAGAATAATCATGGAAATAACCTAATACTCGTTATTACAACCATAATAATCTTAATAGCCATTATAACCAGAATAATCGTAACAATGATCATAATAATTCTCACAATCATACTAGGAAACATAATAATCATAATAATCACGATAATAACCATAATAGACTTGGAAACAACCCTAATAACTATTATAACAGGCATAATAACCATAATAACCATTATAGCTATATTAATCTGACTGATGATCATAAATACCATACTATCAACCATTATAATCATAGTAATCGTCATAATAACCACAACAGTCATAAAAATCATTATAATAATCATAATTACCATAGCAACAATCATAATAGCCGTAATAATCATAGTAATAGTTATACTAACCGTAATAGTCATAACATCGTAATAATAAACAGAATGATCAGGAACAAAACCTAATAATGGTTATTATGGCCATAATAATCGTAATAGTCGTAATCACCATAAGAATGTCATTGATGGTCATAGTATTCGTCATAATCATGCTCAGAAACATAATAATCATAATAATCATGATAATAACCATAATAGACTTGGAAACAGCCACAATAACCATTATAATAGCCATAACAACCGTAATAATCATAATAGTTATAGTAATCTGAATGATGATCATAATAACCATGCTATCAACCATTATAATCATAGTAATCGTCATAATACCCACAACAATCATAACAATCATAGCAACAATCATAATAGCCGTAATAATCATAGTAATCGTTATACTAACTGTAATAATCATAACATCGTTATAATATACAGAATAATCATGGAAATAACCTAATACTCGTTATTACAACCATAATAATCTTAATAGCCATTATAACCAGAATAAACGTAAGAATGATCATAATAAAACTCACAATCATACTAGGAAACATAATTATCATAATAATCATGATAATAACCATAATAGACTTGGAAACAACCCTAATAACGATTATAATAGCCATAATAACCATAATAACCATTATAGCTATATTAATCTGACTGATGATCATAACTACCATACTATCAACCATTATAATCATAGTAATCGTCATAATAACCACAACAATCATAAAAATCATAATAATAATCATAATTACCATAGCAACAATCATAATAGCCGTAATAATCATAGTAATAGTTATACTAACCGTAATAGTCATAACATCGTAATAATAAACAGAATGATCAGGAAAAAAACCTAATAATGGTTATTATAGCCATAATAATCGTAATAGTCGTAATCGCCGTAAGAATCTCAGTGATGATCATAATACTCGTCGTAATCATACTAAGAAACATAGTAATCATAATAATAATGATAATAACCGTAATTGACTTGGAATCAATCATAATAACCATTATAATAGCCATAATAACCATAATAATCGTAATAGCTATAGTAATCTGAATGATGATCATAATAACCATGCTATGAACCATTATAATCATGGTAATCGTCATAATAACCACAACAATCATAACAATCATAGGAATAATCATAATTATCATAGCAACAATCATAATAGGTCGTAATAATCATAGTAATAGTTATACTAACCGTAATAGTCATAACATCGTAATAATAACCAGAATGATCATAGAAATTACCTAATAATCGTTATTATTGCCATAATAATCGTAATAGTCGTAATCACCATAAGAATGTCATTGATGATCATAGTATTCGTCATAATCATGCTAAGAAACATAATAATCATAATAATCATGATAATAACCATAATAGACTTGGAAACAGCCATAATAACCATTATATTAGCCATAACAACCATAATAATCATAATAGTTATACTAATCTGAATGATGATCATAATTACCATGCTATCAACAATTATAATCATAGTAATCGTCATAAACCCCACAACAAACATAACAATCATAATAATAATGATAATAAACATGACAATAACCATATAAACTTGGAAACAACCATAATAACCATTATAATACCCATGATAACCGTATTAATCATAATAGCTGTAGTAATCTGAATGATGATCATGATTAACATGCTATCAACCATTATAATCATAGTAATCGTCATAATAACCACAACAATCTTAACAATCATAATAATAATCATAATAATCATAGCAACAATCATAATAGACGCAATAATTATAGTAATAGTTATACTGACTGTAATAATCATAACATCGTAATAATAAACAGAATAATCATGGAAATAACCTAATAAACGATATTACAGCCATAATAATCTTAATAACCATAATAACCAGAATAATAATAATAATGATCATAATAACCCTCACAATCATGCTAAGGAACTTTATAATCATAATAATCATAATAATAACCATAATAGATTTGGAAACAATTATAATAACCAATATAATAGACATAATAAACATAATAATCATAACAGCTATAGTAACCTGAATTATGATCATAATAACCATGCTAGCAACCATTATAATCATGGTAATCGTCATAATAACCACAACAGTCATAACAATCATACTAATAGTCATAATAATCATAGCAACAATCATAATAGACGTAATAATCATAGTAATAGTTATACTAACTGTAATAATCATAACATTGTAATAATAAACAGATTAATCATGGAAATAACCTAATAACCGTTATTATAGCCATAATAATCGTAATAGTCGTAATCGCCATAAGAATCTCAGTGATTATCATAATACTCGTCATAATCGTACTAAGAAACATAATAATCATAATAATCATGATAATAACCATAATAGACGTGGAAACAACCATAACAACCATTCTAATAGCCATAATAACCATAAGAACCATAATAGCTATAGCAATCTGTATGATGATCATAGTAACCATGCTATCAACCAATATAATCATAGTAATCGTCATGATAACCACAACAATCATGACAATCATAATTATAATCATAATTATCATAGCAATAATCATAATAGCCGTGATAATCACAGTAATAGATATACTAACCGTAATAGTCATTACATCGTAATAATAAACAGAATAATCATGGAAATAACCTAATAATCGTTATTACAGCCATAATAATCTTAATAGCCATAATAACCAGAATAATAATAATAATGATTATAATAACCCTCACAATCATGCTAAGGAACTTTATAATCATGATAATCATAATAATAACCATAATAGATTTGGAAGCAATCATAATAACCAATATAATAGACATAATAAACATAATAATCATAACAGCTATAGTAATCTGAATGATGATCATGATTACCATGCTATCAACCAATATAATCATAGTAATCGTCATAATAACCACAACAATCTTAACAATCATAATAATAATCATAATAATCATAGCAACAATCATAATAGACGCAATAATTATAGTAATAGTTATACTGACTGTAATAATCATAACATCGTAATAATAAACAGAATAATCATGGAAATAACCTAATAAACGATATTACAGCCATAATAATCTTAATAACCATAATAACCAGAATAATAATAATAATGATCATAATAACCCTCACAATCATGCTAAGGAACTTTACAATCATAATAATCATAATAATAACCATAATAGATTTGGAAACAATTATAATAACCAATATAATAGACATAATAAACATAATAATCATAACAGCTATAGTAACCTGAATTATGATCATAATAACCATGCTAGCAACCATTATAATCATGGTAATCGTCATAATAACCACAACAGTCATAACAATCATACTAATAGTCATAATAATCATAGCAACAATCATAATAGACGTAATAATCATAGTAATAGTTATACTAACTGTAATAATCATAACATTGTAATAATAAACAGATTAATCATGGAAATAACCTAATAACCGTTATTATAGCCATAATAATCGTAATAGTCGTAATCGCCATAAGAATCTCAGTGATTATCATAATACTCGTCATAATCGTACTAAGAAACATAATAATCATAATAATCATGATAATAACCATAATAGACATGGAAACAACCATAACAACCATTCTAATAGCCATAATAACCATAAGAATCATAATAGTTATAGCAATCTGTATGATGATCATAGTAACCATGCTATCAACCAATATAATCATAGTAATCGTCATGATAACCACAACAATCATGACAATCATAATTATAATCATAATTATCATAGCAATAATCATAATAGCCGTGATAATCACAGTAATAGATATACTAACCGTAATAGTCATTACATCGTAATAATAAACAGAATAATCATGGAAATAACCTAATAATCGTTATTACAGCCATAATAATCTTAATAGCCATAATAACCAGAATAATAATAATAATGATTATAATAACCCTCACAATCATGCTAAGGAACTTTATAATCATGATAATCATAATAATAACCATAATAGATTTGGAAGCAATCATAATAACCAATATAATAGACATAATAAACATAATAATCATAACAGCTATAGTAATCTGAATGATGATCATGATTACCATGCTATCAACCAATATAATCATAGTAATCGTCATGATAACCACAACAATCATGACAATCATAATTATAATCATAATTATCATAGCAACAATCATAATAGCCGTGATAATCATAGTAATCGTTACACTGACCGTAATAAACATAACATCGTTATAATATACAGAATAATCATGCAAATAACCTAATAATCGTTATTACAGCCATAATAATCTTAATAACCATAATAACCAGAATAATAATAGTAATGATCATAATAAACCTCACAGTAATACTAAGCAACATTATAATCATAATAATCATTATAATAAACATAATAGACTTGGAAACGATCATAATAACCAATATAATAGACATAATAACCATAATAATCTTAATAGCCATAGTAATCCGAATGATGACCATAATAACCATGCTATCAACCATTATAATCATAGTAATCGTCATTATACCCACAACAATCATAACAATTATAGCAACAATCATAATAGCCGTAATAATCATAGTAATCGTTATACTAACTGTAATAATCATAACATCGTTATAATATACAGAATAATCATGGAAATAACCTAATACTCGTTATTACAGCCATAATAATCTTAATAGCCATTATAACCAGAATAATCGTAACAATGATCATAATAATTCTCACAATCATACTAGGAAACATAATAATCATAATAATCATGATAATAACCATAATAGACTTGGAAGCAACCCCAATAACCATTATAATAGCCATAATAACCATAATAACCATTATAGCTATATTAATCTGACTGATGATCATAACTACCATACTATCAATCATTATAATCATAGTAATCGCCATAATAACAACAACAGTCATAAAAATCATTATAATAATCATAATTACCATAGCAACAATCATAATAGCCGTAATACTCATAGTAATAGTTATACTAACCGTAATAGTCATAACATCGTAATAATAAACAGAATGATCAGGAAAAAAACCTAATAATGGTTATTATAGCCATAATAATCGTAATAGTCGTAATCACCATAAGAATGTCATTGATGATCATAGTATTCGTCATAATCATGCTCAGAAACATAATAATCATAATAATCATGTTAATAACCATAATAGACTTGGAAACAGCCACAATAACCATTATAATAGCCATAACAACCGTAATAATCATAATAGTTATAGTAATCTGAATGATGATCATAATAACCATACTATCAACCATTATAATCATAGTAATCGTCATAATAACCACAACACTCATAAAAATCATAATAATAATCATAATTACCATAGCAACAATCATAATAGCCGTAATAATCATAGTAATAGTTATACTAACCGTAATAGTCATAACATCGTAATAATAAACAGAATGATCAGGAAAAAAACCTAATAATGTTTATTGTACCCATAATAATCGTAATAGTCGTAATCGCCGTAAGAATCTCAGTGATGATCATAATACTCGTCGTAATCATACTAAGAAACATAGTAATCATAATAATAATGATAATAACCGTAATAGACTTGGAATCAATCATAATAACCATTATAATAGCCATAATAACCATAATAATCGTAATAGCTATAGTAATCTGAATGATGATCATAATAAACATGCTATGAACCATTATAATCATGGTAATCGTCATAATAACCACAACAATCATAACAATCATAATAATAGTCATAATAATCATAGGAACAATCATAATAGACGTTATAATCATGGTAATAGTTATACCGACTGTAATAATCGTAACATAGTAATAATAAAAAGAATGAACATAGAAATAACCTAATAAACGTAATTATAGCCATAATAATCGTAATAGTCGTAATCACCATAAGAATGTCAGTGATGATCATAGTATTCGTCATAATCATGCTAAGAAACACAGTAATCATAATAATAATGATAATAACCGTAATAGACTTGGAATCAATCATAATAACCATTATAATAGCCATAATAACCATAATAATCGTAATAGCTATAGTAATCTGAATGATGATCATAATAACCATGCTATGAACCATTATAATCATGGTAATCGTCATAATAACCACAACAATCATAACAATCATAATAATAGTCATAATAATCATAGGAACAATCATAACAGACGTAATAATCATAGTAATAGTTATACTAACCGTAATAGTCATAACATCGTAATAATAAACAGAATGATCAGGAAAAAAACCTAATAATGGTTATTATAGCCATAATAATCGTAATAGTCGTAATCACCATAAGAATGTCATTGATGATCATAGTATTCGTCATAATCATGCTCAGAAACATAATAATCATAATAATCATGATAATAACCATAATAGACTTGGAAACAGCCACAATAACCATTATAATAGCCATAACAACCGTAATAATCATAATAGTTATAGTAATCTGAATGATGATCATAATAACCATGCTATCAACCATTATAATCATAGTAATCGTCATAATACCCACAACAATCATAACAATCATAGCAACAATCATAATAGCCGTAATAATCATAGTAATCGTTATACTAACTGTAATAAACATAACATCGTTATAATATACAGAATAATCATGGAAATAACCTAATACTCGTTATTACAACCATAATAATCTTAATAGCCATTATAACC
Source organism: Calliopsis andreniformis (assembly GCF_051401765.1). NCBI lineage: Eukaryota > Metazoa > Arthropoda > Insecta > Hymenoptera > Andrenidae > Calliopsis > Calliopsis andreniformis. Next base: position 98,233 of record NW_027480835.1, on the reverse strand, counting down.
AGAATAATCGTAATAATGATCATAATAATTCTCACAATCATAGTAGGAAACATAATAACCATAATAATCATGATAATAACCATAATAGACTTGGAAACAACCCTAATAACCATTATAATAGCCATAATAACCATAATAACCATTATAGCTATATTAATCTGACTGATGATCATAACTACCATACTATCAACCATTATAATCATAGTAATCGTCATAATAACCACAACACTCATAGAAATCATAATAATAATCATAATTACCATAGCAACAATCATAATAGCCGTAATAATCATAGTAATAGTTATACTAACCGTAATAGTCATAACATCGTAATAATAAACAGAATGATCAGGAAAAAAACCTAATAATCGTTATTATAGCCATAATAATCGTAATAGTCGTAATCGCCGTAAGAATCTCAGTGATGATCATAATACTCGTCGTAATCATACTAAGAAACATAGTAATCATAATAATAATGATAATAACCGTAATAGAAATGGAATCAATCATAATAACCATTATAATAGCCATAATAACCATAATAATCGTAGTAGCTATAGTAATCTGAATGATGATCATAATAACCATGCTATGAACCATTATAATCATGGTAATCGTCATAATAACCACAACAATCATAACAATCATAATAATAGTCATAATAATCATAGGAACAATCATAATAGACGTTATAATCATGGTAATAGTTATACTGACTGTAATAATCGTAACATCGTAATAATAAAAAGAATGAACATAGAAATAACCTAATAAACGTAATTATAGCCATAATAATCGTTATAGTCGTAATCACCATAAGAATGTCAGTGATGATCATAGTATTCGTCATAATCATACTAAGAAACACAGTAATCATAATAATCATGATAATAACCATAATAGACTTGGAAACAATCATAATAACCATTATAATAGCCATAATAACCATAATAATCTTAATAGCCATAGTAAATCGAATAAGGACCATAATAACCATGCTATGAACCATTATAATCATGGTAATCCTCATAAAAACCACAACAATCATAACAATCATAATAATAGTCATAATAATCATAGGAACAATCATAACAGACGTAATAATCATAGTAATAGTTATACTGACTGTAATAATCATAACATCGTAGTAATAAACAGAATAATCATGGAAATAACCTAATAAACGTTATTACAGCCATAATAATCTTAATAACCATAATAACCAGAATAATCATAATAATGATCATAATAATCCTCATAATCTTACTAAGAAGCATAACAATCATAATAATCATAATAATAACCATAATAGACTTGAAAGCAATCACAATAACCATTATAATCGCCATAATAGCCATAATAATCATAGTAGCTATAGTAATCTGCATGATGATCATAGTAACCATGCTATCAATCAATGTAATCATAGTAATCGTCATGATAAGCACAACAATCACAACAATCATAAGAATAATCACAATTATCATAGCAACAATCATAATAGCCTTTGATAACCATAATAATAGCCATACTAACCGTAATACTCATAACATCGTAATAATAAACAGAATGATCATGGAAATAACCTACTGATCGTTATTACAGCCATAATAATCGTAATAGTCGTAATCGCCATAAGAATCTCAGTGATTACCATAATATTCGTCATAATCGTACTAAGAAACATAATAATCATAATAATCATGATAATAACCATAATAGACATGGAAACAACCATAACAACCATTATAATAGCCATAGTAACCATAATAACCATTATAGCTATATTAATCTCACTGATGATCATAATTACCATGCTATCAACAATTATTATCATAGTAATCGTCATAATACCCACAACAAACATAGCAATCATAATAATAATGATAATAAACATGACAATAACCATATAAACTTGGAAACAACCATAATAACCATTATAATACCCATGATAACCGTATTAATCATAATAGCTGTAGTAATCTGAATGATGATCATGATTAACATGCTATCAACCATTATAATCATGGTAATCGTCATAATAACCACAACAGTCATAACAATCATACTAATAGTCATAATAATCATAGCAACAATCATAATAGAGGTAATAATCATAGTAATAGTTATACTAACTGTAATAATCATAACATTGTAATAATAAACAGACTAATCATGGAAATAACCTAATAACCGTTATTATAGCCATAATAATCGTAATAGTCGTAATCGCCATAAGAATCTCAGTGATTATCATAATACTCGTCATAATCGTACTAAGAAACATAATAATCATAATAATCATGATAATAACCATAATAGACATGGAAACAACCCTAACAACCATTCTAATAGCCATAATAACCATAAGAATCATAATAGCTATAGCAATCTGTATGATGATCATAGTAACCATGCTATCAACCAATATAATCATAGTAATCGTCATGATAACCACAACAATCATGACAATCATAATTATAATCATAATTATCATAGCAATAATCATAATAGCCGTGATAATCACAGTAATAGACATACTAACCGTAATAGTCATTACATCGTAATAATAAACAGAATAATCATGGAAATAACCTAATAATCGTTATCACAGCCATAATAATCTTAATAACCATAATAACCAGAATAATAATAGTAATGATCATAATAACCCTCACAGTAATACTAAGCAACATTATAATCATAATAATCATTATAATAAACATAATAGACTTGGAAACGATCATAATAACCAATATAATAGACATAATAACCATAATAATCTTAATAGCCATAGTAATCCGAATGATGACCATAATAACCATGCTATCAACCATTATAATCATAGTAATCGTCATTATACCCACAACAATCATAACAATCATAGCAACAATCATAATAGCCGTAATAATCATAGTAATCGTTATACTAACTGTAATAATCATAACATCGTTATAATATACAGAATAATCATGGAAATAACCTAATACTCGTTATTACAGCCATAATAATCTTAATAGCCATTATAACCAGAATAATCGTAACAATGATCATAATAATTCTCACAATCATACTAGGAAACATAATAATCATAATAATCATGATAATAACCATAATAGACTTGGAAGCAACTCTAATAACCATTATAATAGCCATAATAACCATAATAACCATTATAGCTATATTAATCTGACTGATGATCATAACTACCATACTATCAACCATTATAATCATAGTAATCGTCATAATAACCACAACAGTCATAAAAATCATAATAATAATCATAATTACCATAGCAACAATCATAATAGCCGTAATAATCATAGTAATAGTTATACTATCCGTAATAGTCATAACATCGTAATAATAAACAGAATGATCATAGAAATTACCTAATAATCGTTATTATTGCCATAATAATCGTAATAGTCGTAATCACCATAAGAATGTCATTGATGATCATAGTATTCGTCATAATCATGCTAAGAAACATAATAATCATAATAATCATGATAATAACCATAATAGACTTGGAAACAGCCATAATAACCATTATATTAGCCATAACAACCATAATAACCATAATAGCTATATTAATCTGACTGATGATCATAATTACCATGCTATCAACAATTATTATCATAGTAATCGTCATAATACCCACTACAAACATAGCAATCATAATAATAATGATAATAAACATGACAATAACCATATAAACTTGGAAACAACCATAATAACCAGTATAATACCCATGATAACCGTATTAATCATAATAGCTGTAGTAATCTGAATGACGATCATGATTAACATGCTATCAACCATTATAACCATAGTAAACGTCATAATAACCACAACAATCTTAACAATCATAATAATAATCATAATAATCATAGCAACAATCATAATAGACGCAATAATTATAGTAATAGTTATACTGACTGTAATAATCATAACATCGTAATAATAAACAGAATAATCATGGAAATAACCTAATAAACGATATTACAGCCATAATAATCTTAATAACCATAATAACCAGAATAATCATCATAATGATCGTAATAATCATCGCAAACATACTATGATACATTATAATCATAATAATCATAATAATAACCTTAATAGACATGGAAACGATCATAATAACCATTATAATAGCCATAATAACCATAGTAATCTTATTAGCCATAGTAATCCGAATGATGACCATAATAACGATGCTATTATCCATTATAATCATAGTAATAATCATGATAACCACAACAATCATAACAATCATAATAATAGTAATAATAATCATAGGAACAATCATAATAGACGTAATAATCATGGTAATAGTTATACTGACTGTAATAATCATAACATCGTAATAATAAACAGAATAATCATGGAAATAGCCTAATAATCGCTATTACAGCCATAATAATCGTAATAGTCGTAATCGCCATAAGAATCTCAGTGATTATCATAATATTCGTCATAATCGTACTAAGAAACATAATAATCATAATAATCATGATAATAACAATAGTAGACATGTAAACAACCATAACAAACATTATAGTAGCCATAATAACCATAATAATCATAATAGCTATAGTAATCTGTATGACGATCATAGTAACCATGCTATCAACCAATATAATCATAGTATTCGTCATGATAGTCACAACAATCGTGACAATCATAATTATAATCATAATTATCATAGCAACAATCATAATAGCCGTGATAATCATAGTAATCGTTATACTAACTGTAATAATCATAACATCGTTATAATATACAGAATAATCATGGAAATAACCTAATAATCGTTATTACAGCCATAATAATCTTAATAGCCATAATAACCAGAATAATAATAATAATGATCATAATAACCCTCACAATAATGCTAAGGAACATTATAAACATAATAATCATTATAATAAACATAATAGACTTGGAAACGATCATAATAACCAATATAATAGACATAATAACCATAATAATCTTAATAGCCATAGTAATCCGAATAATGACCATAATAACCATGCTATCAACCATTATAATCATAGTAATCGTCATAATACCCACAACAATCATAACAATCATAGCAACAATCATAATAGCCGTAATAATCATAGTAATCGTTACACTAACTGTAATAAACATAACATCGTTATAATATACAGAATAATCATGGAAATAACCTAATACTCGTTATTACAACCATAATAATCTTAATAGCCATTATAACCAGAATAATCGTAACAATGATCATAATAATTCTCACAATCATACTAGGAAACATAATAATCATAATAATCATGATAATAACCATAATAGACTTGGAAACAACCCTAATAACCATTATAATAGCCATAATAACCATAATAACCATTATAGCTATATAAATCTGACTGATGATCATAACTACCATACTATCAACCATTATAATCATAGTAATCGTCATAATAACCACAACAATCATAAAAATCATAATAATAATCATAATTACCATAGCAACAATCATAATAGCCGTAATAATCATAGTAATAGTTATACTAACCGTAATAGTCATAACATCGTAATAATAAACAGAATGATCAGGAAAAAAACCTAATAATGGTTATTATAGCCATAATAATCGTAATAGTCGTAATCGCCGTAAGAATCTCAGTGATGTTCATAATACTCGTCGTAATCATACTAAGAAACATAGTAATCATAATAATAATGATAATAACCGTAATAGGCTTGGAAACAGCCACAATAACCATTATAATAGCCATAACAACCGTAATAATCATAATAGTTATAGTAATCTGAATGATGATCATAATAACCATGCTATCAACCATTATAATCATAGTAATCGTCATAATACCCACAACAATCATAACAATCATAGCAACAATCATAATAGCCGTAATAATCATAGTAATCGTTATACTAACTGTAATAATCATAACATCGTTATAATATACAGAATAATCATGGAAATAACTTAATACTCGTTATTACAACCATAATAATCTTAATAGCCATTATAACCAGAGTAATCGTAATAATGATCATAATAATTCGCACAATCATACTAGGAAACATAATAATCATAATAATCATGATAATAACCATAATAGACTTGGAAACAGCCCTAATAACCATTATAATAGCCATAATAACCATAATAACCATTATAGCTATATTAATCTGACTGATGATCATAACTACCATACTATCAACCATTATAATCATAGTAATCGTCATAATAACCACAACAATCATAAAAATCATAATAATAATCATAATTACCATAGCAACAATCATAATAGCCGTAATAATCATAGTAATAGTTATACTAACCGTAATAGTCATAACATCGTAATAATAAACAGAATGATCATAGAAATTACCTAATAATCGTTATTATTGCCATAATAATCGTAATAGTCGTAATCACCATAAGAATGTCATTGATGATCATAGTATTCGTCATAATCATGCTAAGAAACATAATAATCATAATAATCATGATAATAACCATAATAGACTTGGAAACAGCCATAATAACCATTATATTAGCCATAACAACCATAATAACCATAATAGCTATATTAATCTGACTGATGATCATAATTACCATGCTATCAACAATTATTATCATAGTAATCGTCATAATACCCACTACAAACATAGCAATCATAATAATAATGATAATAAACATGACAATAACCATATAAACTTGGAAACAACCATAATAACCAGTATAATACCCATGATAACCGTATTAATCATAATAGCTGTAGTAATCTGAATGACGATCATGATTAACATGCTATCAACCATTATAACCATAGTAATCGTCATAATAACCACAACAATCTTAACAATCATAATAATAATCATAATAATCATAGCAACAATCATAATAGACGCAATAATTATAGTAATAGTTATACTGACTGTAATAATCATAACATCGTAATAATAAACAGAATAATCATGGAAATAACCTAATAAACGATATTACAGCCATAATAATCTTAATAGCCATAATAACCAGAATAATAATAATAATGATCATAATAACCCTCACAATCATGCTAAGGAACTTTATAATCATGATAATCATAATAATAACCATAATAGATTTGGAAACAATCATAATAACCAATATAATAGACATAATAAACATAATAATCATAACAGCTATAGTAATCTGAATGATGATCATGATTACCATGCTATCAACCAATATAATCATAGTAATCGTCATGATATCCACAACAATCATGACAATCATAATTATAATCATAATTATCATAGCAACAATCATAATAGCCGTGATAATCATAGTAATCGTTACACTGACTGTAATAATCATAACACCGTAATAATAAACAGAATAATCATGGAAATAACCTAATAAACGATATTACAGCCATAATAATCTTAATAACCATAATAACCAGAACAATCATCATAATGATCGTAATAATCATCGCAAACATACTATGATACATTATAATCATAATAATCATAATAATAACCTTAATAGACATGGAAACGATCATAATAACCATTATAATAGCCATAATAACCATAGTAATCTTATTAGCCATAGTAATCCGAATGATGATCATAATAACGATGCTATTATCCATTATAATCATAGTAATAATCATGATAACCACAACAATCATAACAATCATAATAATAGTCATAATAATCATAGGAACAATCATAATAGACGTAATAATCATGGTAATAGTTATACTGACTGTAATAATCATAACATCGTAATAATAAACAGAATAATCATGGAAATAGCCTAATAATCGCTATTACAGCCATAATAATCGTAATAGTCGTAATCGCCATAAGAATCTCAGTGATTATCATAATATTCGTCATAATCGTACTAAGAAACATAATAATCATAATAATCATGATAATAACAATAGTAGACATGTAAACAACCATAACAAACATTATAGTAGCCATAATAACCATAATAATCATAATAGCTATAGTAATCTGTATGACGATCATAGTAACCATGCTATCAACCAATATAATCATAGTATTCGTCATGATAGTCACAACAATCGTGACAATCATAATTATAATCATAATTATCATAGCAACAATCATAATAGCCGTGATAATCACAGTAATCGTTACACTGACCGTAATAATCATAACATCGTTATAATATACAGAATAATCATGCAAATAACCTAATAATCGTTATTACAGCCATAATAATCTTAATAACCATAATAACCAGAATAATAATAGTAATGATCGTAATAAACCTCACAGTAATACTAAGCAACATTATAATCATAATAATCATTATAATAAACATAATAGACTTGGAAACGATCATAATAACCAATATAATAGACATAATAACCATAATAATCTTAATAGCCATAGTAATCCGAATGATGACCATAATAACCATGCTATCAACCATTATAATCATAGTAATCGTCATTATACCCACAACAATCATAACAATCATAGCAACAATCATAATAGCCGTAATAATCATAGTAATCGTTATACTAACTGTAATAATCATAACATCGTTATAATATACAGAATAATCATGGAAATAACCTAATACTCGTTATTACAGCCATAATAATCTTAATAGCCATTATAACCAGAATAATCGTAACAATGATCATAGTAATTCTCACAATCATACTAGGAAACATAATAATCATAATAATCATGATAATAACCATAATAGACTTGGAAGCAACCCCAATAACCATTATAATAGCCATAATAACCATAATAACCATTATAGCTATATTAATCTGACTGATGATCATAACTACCATACTATCAACCACTATAATCATAGTAATCGTCATAATAACAACAACAGTCATAAAAATCAATATAATAATCATAATTATCATAGCAACAATCATAATAGCCGTATAATCATAGTAATAGTTATACTAACCGTAATAGTCATAACATTGTAATAATAAACAGAATGATCAGGAAAAAAACCTAAAAATGGTTATTATAGCCATAATAATCGTAATAGTCGTAATCACCATAAGAATGTCATTGATGATCATAGTATTCGTCATAATCATGCTCAGAAACATAATAATCATAATAATCATGGTAATAACCATAATAGACTTGGAAACAGCCACAATAACCATTATAATAGCCATAACAACCGTAATAATCATAATAGTTATAGTAATCTGAATGATGATCATAATAACCATGCTATCAACCATTATAATCATAGTAATCGTCATAATAACCACAACAATCATAAAAATCATAATAATAATCATAATTACCATAGCAACAATCATAATAGCCGTAATAATCATAGTAATAGTTATACTAACCGTAATAGTCATAACATCGTAATAATAAACAGAATGATCATAGAAATTCCCTAATAATCGTTATTATTGCCATAATAATCGTAATAGTCGTAATCACCATAAGAATGTCATTGATGATCATAGTATTCGTCATAATCATGCTAAGAAACATAATAATCATAATAATCATGATAATAACCATAATAGACTTGGAAACAGCCATAATAACCATTATATTAGCCATAACAACCATAATAACCATAATAGCTATATTAATCTGACTGATGATCATAATTACCATGCTATCAACAATTATTATCATAGTAATCGTCATAATACCCACAACAAACATAGCAATCATAATAATAATGATAATAAACATGACAATAACCATATAAACTTGGAAACAACCATAATAACCAGTATAATACCCATGATAACCGTATTAATCATAACAGCTGTAGTAATCTGAATGATGATCATGATTAACATGCTATCAACCATTATAATCATAGTAATCGTCATAATAACCACAACAGTCATAAAAATCATAATTATAATCATAATTATCATAGCAACAATCATAATAGCCGTGATAATCATAGTAATCGTTATACTAACTGTAATAATCATAACATCGTTATAATATACAGAATAATCATGGAAATAACCTAATAATCGTTATTACAGCCATAATAATCTTAATAGCCATAATAACCAGAATAATAATAATAATGATCATAATAACCCTCACAATCATGCTAAGGAACTTTATAATCATGATAATCATAATAATAACCATAATAGATTTGGAAACAATCATAATAACCAATATAATAGACATAATAAACATAATAATCATAACAGCTATAGTAATCTGAATGATGATCATGATTACCATGCTATCAACCAATATAATCATAGTAATCGTCATGACAACCACAACTATCATGACAATCATAATTATAATCATAATTATCATAGCAACAATCATAATAACCGTGATAATCATAGTAATCGTTACACTGACAGTAATAATCATAACATCGTTATAATATACAGAAGAATCATGCAAATAACCTAATAATCGTTATTACAGCCATAACAATCTTAATAACCATAATAACCAGAATAATAATAGTAATGATCATAATAACCCTCACAGTAATACTAAGCAACATTATAATCATAATAATCATTATAATAAACATAATAGACTTGGAAACGATCATAATAACCAATATAATAGACATAATAACCATAATAATCTTAATAGCCATAGTAATCCGAATGATGACCATAATAACCATGCTATCAACCATTATAATCATAGTAATCGTCATAATACCCACAACAATCATAACAATCATAGCAACAATCATAATAGCCGTAATAATCATAGTAATAGTTATACTAACCGTATTAGTCATAACATCGTAATAATAAACAGAATGATCAGGAAAAAAACCTAATAATGGGTATTATAGCCATAATAATCGTAATAGTCGTAATCACCATAAGAATGTCATTGATGATCATAGTATTCGTCATAATCATGCTCAGAAACATAATAATCATAATAATCATGATAATAACCATAATAGACTTGGAAACAGCCACAATAACCATTATAATAGCCATAACAACCGTAATAATCATAATAGTTATAGTAATCTGAATGATGATCATAATAACCATGCTATCAACCATTATAATCATAGTAATCGTCATAATACCCACAACAATCATAACAATCATAGCAACAATCATAATAGCCGTAATAATCATAGTAATCGTTATACTAACTGTAATAATCATAACATCGTTATAATATACAGAATAATCATGGAAATAACCTAATACTCGTTATTACAACCATAATAATCTCAACAGCCATTATAACCAGAATAATCGTAATAATGATCATAATAATTCTCACAATCATACTAGGAAACATAATAATCATAATAATCATGATAATAACCATAATAGACTTGGAAACAACCCTAATAACCATTATAATAGCCATAATAACCATAATAACCATTATAGCTATATTAATCTGACTGATGATCATAACTAACATACTATCAACCATTATAATCATAGTAATCGTTATAATAACCACAACAATCTTAACAATCATAATAATAATCATAATAATCATAGCAACAATCATAATAGACGCAATAATTATAGTAATAGTTATACTAACCGTAATAGTCATAGCATCGTAATAATAAACAGAATGATCATAGAAATTACCTAATAATCGTTATTATTGCCATAATAATCGTAATAGTCGTAATCACCATAAGAATGTCATTGATGATCATAGTATTCGTCATAATCATGCTAAGAAACATAATAATCATAATAATCATGATAATAACCATAATAGACTTGGAAACAGCCATAATAACCATTATATTAGCCATAACAACCATAATAATCATAATAGTTATAGTAATCTGAATGATGAACATAATTACCATGCTATCAACAATTATAATCATAGTAATCGTCATAAACCCCACAACAAACATAACAATCATAATAATAATGATAATAAACATGACAATAACCATAATACACTTGGAAACGACCATAATAACCATTATAATAGCCAGGATAACCGTATTAATCATAATAGCTATAGTAATCTGAATGATGATCATGATTTCTATGCCATCAACCATTATAATCATAGTAGTCGTCATAATAACCACAACAATCATAATAATAATCATAATAATCATAGCAACAGTCATAATAGACGTAATAATCATAGTAATAGTTATACTGGCTGTAATAATCATAACATCGTTATAATATACAGAATAATCAAGGAAATAACCTAATAATCGTTATTACAGACCTCATAATCTAAACAACCATAATAACCAGAATTATCATAATAATGATCATAATAATCCTCACAATCATACTAGGAAACATAATAATCATAATAATCATGATAATAACCATAATAGACTTGGAAACAACCCTAATAACCATTATAATAGCCATAATAACCATAATAACCGTAATAGCAATAATAATCTGACTGATGATCATAACTACCATGCTATCAACAACTATAATCAAAGTAATCGTCATAATAACGACAACAAACATAACAATCATAATAATAATAATAATAATAAACATGGCAATAACCATAATAACCTTGGAAACAACCATAACAAACATTATAATAGCCATAATAACCATAATAATCATAATAGCTATAGTAATCTGTATGATGATCATAGTAACCATGCTATCAACCAATATAATCATAGTAATCGTCATGATAGTCACAACAATCATGACAATCATAATTATAATCATAATTATCATAGCAACAATCATAATAGCCGTGATAATCATAGTAATCGTTATACTAACTGTAATAATCATAACATCGTTATAATATACAGAATAATCATGGAAATAACCTAATAATCGTTATTACAGCCATAATAATCTTAATAGCCATAATAACCAGAATAATAATAATAATGATCATAATAACCCTCACAATCATGCTAAGGAACTTTATAATCATGATAATCATAATAATAACCATAATAGATTTGGAAACAATCATAATAACCAATATAATAGACATAATAAACATAATAATCATAACAGCTATAGTAATCTGAATGATGATCATGATTACCATGCTATCAACCAATATAATCATAGTAATCGTCATGACAACCACAACAATCATGACAATCATAATTATAATCATAATTATCATAGCAACAATCATAATAACCGTGATAATCATAGTAATCGTTACACTGACTGTAATAATCATAACATCGTTATAATATACAGAAGAATCATGCAAATAACCTAATAATCGTTATTACAGCCATAATAATCTTAATAACCATAATAACCAGAATAATAATAGTAATGATCATAATAACCCTCACAGTAATACTAAGCAACATTATAATCATAATAATCATTATAATAAACATAATAGACTTGGAAACGATCATAATAACCAATATAATAGACATAATAACCATAATAATCTTAATAGCCATAGTAATCCGAATGATGACCATAATAACCATGCTATCAACCATTATAATCATAGTAATCGTCATAATACCCACAACAATCATAACAATCATAGCAACAATCATAATAGCCGTAATAATCATAGTAATCGTTATACTAACTGTAATAAACATAACATCGTTATAATATACAGAATAATCATGGAAAAAACCTAATAATCGTTATTACAGACATAATAATCTTAATAACCATTATAACCAGAATAATCGCAGTAATGATCATAATAATTCTCACAATCATACTAGGAAACATAATAATCATAATAATCATGATAATGACCATAATAGACTTGGAAACAACCCTAATAACCATTATAATAGCCATAATAACCATAATAACCATTATAGATATATTAATCTGACTGATGATCATAACTACCATACTATCAACCATTATAATCATAGTAATCGTCATAATAACCACAACAATCATAAAAATCATAATAATAATCATAATTACCATAGCAACAATCATAATAGCCGTAATAATCATAGTAATAGTTATACTAACCGTAATAGTCATAACATCGTAATAATAAACAGAATGATCATAGAAATTACCTAATAATCGCTATTACAGCCATAATAATCGTAATAGTCGTAATCGCCATAAGAATCTCAGTGATTATCATAATATTCGTCATAATCGTACTAAGAAACATAATAATCATAATAATCATGATAATAACAATAGTAGACATGTAAACAACCATAACAAACATTATAATAGCCATAATAATCATAATAATCATAATAGCTATAGTAATCTGTATGATGATCATAGTAACCATGCTATCAACCAATATAATCATAGTAATCGTCATGACAGTCACAACAATCATGACAATCATAATTATAATCATAATTATCATAGCAACAATCATAATAGCCGTGATAATCATAGTAATCGTTATACTAACTGTAATAATCATAACATCGTTATAATATACAGAATAATCATGGAAATAACCTAATAATCGTTATTACAGCCATAATAATCTGAATAGCCATAATAACCAGAATAATAATAATAATGATCATAATAACCCTCACAATTATGCTAAGGAACTTTATAATCATGATAATCATAATAATAACCATAATAGACTTGGAAACGATCATAATAACCAATATAATAGACAGAATAACCATAATAATCTTAATAGCCATAGTAATCCGAATGATGACCATAATAACCATGCTATCAACCATTATATTCCTAGTAATCGTCATAATACCCACAACAATCATAACAATCATTGCAACAATCATAATAGCCGTAATAATCATAGTAATCGTTATACTAACTGTAATAAACATAACATCGTTATAATATACAGAATAATCATGGAAATAACCTAATACTCGTTCTTACAACCATAATAATCTTAATAGCCATTATAACCAGAATAATCGTAACAATGATCATAATAATTCTCACAATCATACTGGGAAACATAATAATCATAATAATCCTGATAATAACCATAATAGACTTGGAAACAACCCTAATAACCATTATAATAGCCATAATAACCATAATAACCATTATAGCTATATTAATCTGACTGATGATCATAAATACCATACTATCAACCATTATAATCATAGTAATCGTCATAATAACCACAACAGTCATAAAAAACATTATAATAATCATAATTACCATAGCAACAATCATAATAGCCGTAATAATCATAGTAATAGTTATACTAACCGTAATAGTCATAACATCGTAATAATAAACAGAATGATCAGGAAAAAAACCTAATAATGGTTATTATAGCCATAATAATCGTAATAGTCGTAATCACCATAAGAATCTCATTGATGATCATAGTATTCGTCATAATCATGCTCAGAAACATAATAATCATAATAATCATGATAATAACCATAATAGACTTGGAAACAGCCATAATAACCAATATAATAGACATAATAACCATAATAATCTTAACAGCCATAGTAATCCGAATGATGACCATAATAACCATGCTATCTACCATTATAATCATAGTAATCGACATGATAACCACGACAATCATAATAATAATCATAATAATCATAGCAACAGTCATAATAGACGTAATAATCATAGTAATAGTTATACTGGCTGTAATAATCATAACATCGTTATAATATACAGAATAATCATGGAAATAACCTAATAATCGTTATTACAGACATAATAATCTTAATAACCATTATAACCAGAATAATCGTAGTAATGATCATAATAATTCTCACAATCATACTAAGAAACATAGTAATCATAGTAATCATGATAATAAGCATAATAGACTTGGAAACAACCCTAATAACCATTATAATAGCCATAATAACCATAATAACCATAATAGCTATATTAATCTGACTGATGATCATAATTACCATGCAATCAATAATTATAATCATAGTAATCGTCACAATACCCACAACAAACATAACAATCATAATAATAATGATAATAAACATGACAATAACCATAATAAACTTGGAAACAACCATAATAACCATTATAATAGCCATGATAACCGTATTAATCATAATAGCTATAGTAATCTGAATGATGATCATGATTTCTATGCCATCAACCATTATAATCATAGTAACCCCCATAATAACCACAACAATCATAACAATCATAATAATAATCATAATAATCATAGCAACAATCATAATAGACGCAATAATTATAGTAATAGTTATACTAACCGTAATAGTCATAGCATCGTAATAATAAACAGAATGATCATAGAAATTACCTAATAATCGTTATTATTGCCATAATAATCGTAATAGTCGTAATCACCATAAGAATGTCATTGATGATCATAGTATTCGTCATAATCATGCTAAGAAACATAATAATCATAATAATCATGATAATAACCATAATAGACTTGGAAACAGCCATAATAACCATTATATTAGCCATAACAACCATAGTAATCATAATAGTTATAGTAATCTGAATGATGATCATAATTACCATGCTATCAACAATTATAATCATAGTAATCGTCATAAACCCCACAACAAACATAACAATCATAATAATAATGATAATAAACAGGACAATAACCATAATAAACTTGGAAACAACCATAATAACCATTATAATAGCCATGATAACCGTATTAATCATAATAGCTATAGTAATCTGAATGATGATCATGATTTCTATGCCATCAACCATTATAATCATAGTAACCCTCATAATAACCACAACAATCATAACAATCATAATAATAATCATAATAATCATAGCACAATCATAATAGCCGTAATAGTCATAGTAATAGTTATACTAACTGTAATAATCATAACTTCGTAATAATAAACAGAATAATCAAGGAAATAACCTAATAATCGTTATTACAGACATAATAATCTAAACAACCATAATAACCAGAATTATCATAATAATGATCATAATAATCCTCACAATCATACTAAGAAACATAATAATCATAATAATCATGATAATAGCCATAATAGACTTGGAAACAACAATAATAACCATTATAATAGCCATAATAACCATAATAACCATAATAACTATAGTAATCTGACTGATGATCATAATTACCATGCTATCAACAATTATAATCATGGTAATCGTCATAATAACCACAACAATCATAACAATCATAATAATAGTCGTAGTAATCATAGGAACAATCATAATAGACGTAATAATCATGGTAACGGTTATACTGACTGTAATTATCATAACATCGTAATGATAAACAGAATAATCATGCAAATAGCCTAATAATCGTTATTACAGCCATATAATTCTTAATAACCATAATAAGCAGAATAACCACAATAATGGTCATAATAATCCTCACAATCATACTAAAAAACATCATAATCATAATAATCGTGAAAATAACCATAATAGACTTGGAAACAACCCTAATAACCATTAGAATAGCCATAATAACCATAATAACCGTAATAGCTATAATAATCTGACTGATGATCATAACTACCATGCTATCAACAACTATAATCAAAGTAATCGTCATAATAACGACAACAAACATAACAATCATAATAATAATAATAATAATAAACATGGCAATAACCATAATAAACTTGGAAACAACCGTAATAACCATTATAATAGCCATGATAACCATATTAATCATAATAGCTATAGTAATCTGAATGATGATCATGATTACCATGCTATCAACCAATATAATCATAGTAATCGTCATGATAGTCACAACAATCATGACAATCATAATTATAATCATAATTATCATAGCAACAATCATAATAGCCGTGATAATCATAGTAATCGTTATACTAACTGTAATAATCATAACATCGTTATAATATACAGAATAATCATGGAAATAACCTAATAATCGTTATTACAGCCATAATAATCTTAATAGCCATAATAACCAGAATAATAATAATAATGATCATAATAACCCTCACAATCATGCTAAGGAACTTTATAATCATGATAATCATAATAATAACCATAATAGATTTGGAAACAATCATAATAACCAATATAATAGACATAATAAACATAATAATCATAACAGCTATAGTAATCTGAATGATGATCATGATTACCATGCTATCAACCAATATAATCATAGTAATCGTCATGACAACCACAACAATCATGACAATCATAATTATAATCATAATTATCATAGCAACAATCATAATAACCGTGATAATCATAGTAATCGTTACACTGACTGTAATAATCATATCATCGTTATAATATATAGAAGAATCATGCAAATTACCTAATAATCGTTATTACAGCCATAATAATCTTAATAACCATAATAACCAGAATAATAATAGTAATGATCATAATAACCCTCACAGTAATACTAAGCAACATTATAATCATAATAATCATTATAATAAACATAATAGACTTGGAAACGATCATAATAACCAATATAATAGACATAATAACCATAATAATCTTAATAGCCATAGTAATCCGAATGATGACCATAATAAACATGCTATCAACCATTATAATCATAGTAATCGTCATAATACCCACAACAATCATAACAATCATAGCAACAATCATAATAGCCGTAATAATCATAGTAATCGTTATACTAACTGTAATAAACATAACATCGTTATAATATACAGAATAATCATGGAAATAACCTAATACTCGTTATTACAACCATAATAATCTTAATAGCCATTATAACCAGAATAATCGTAACAATGATCATAATAATTCTCACAATCATACTAGGAAACATAATAATCATAATAATCATGACAATAACCATAATAGACTTGGAAACAACCCTAATAACCATTATAATAGCCATAATAACCATAATAACCATTATAGCTATATTAATCTGACTGATGATCATAACTACCATACTAGCAACCATTATAATCATAGTAATCGTCATAATAACCACAACAGTCATAAAAATCATAATAATAATCATAATTACCATAGCAACAATCATAATAGCCGTAATAATCATAGTAATAGTTATACTAACCGTAATAGTCATAACATCGTAATAATAAACAGAATGATCAGGAAAAAAACCTAATAATGGTTATTATAGCCATAATAATCGTAATAGTCGTAATCACCATAAGAATGTCATTGATGATCATAGTATTCGTCATAATCATGCTCAGAAACATAATAATCATAATAATCATGATAATAACCATAATAGACTTGGAAACAGCCACAATAACCATTATAATAGCCATAACAACCGTAATAATCATAATAGTTATAGTAATCTGAATGATGATCATAATAACCATGCTATCAACCATTATAATCATAGTAATCGTCATAATACCCACAACAATCATAACAATCATAGCAACAATCATAATAGCCGTAATAATCATAGTAATCGTTATACTAACTGTAATAATCATAACAAAGTTATAATATACAGAATAATCATGGAAATAACCTAATACTCGTTATTACAACCATAATAATCTTAACAGCCATTATAACCAGAATAATCGTAATAATGATCATAATAATTCTCACAATCATACTAGGAAACATAATAATCATAATAATCATGATAATAACCATAATAGACTTGGAAACAACCCTAATAACCATTATAATAGCCATAATAACCATAATAACCATTATAGCTATATTAATCTGACTGATGATCATAACTAACATACTATCAACCATTATAATCATAGTAATCGTTATAATAACCACAACAATCTTAACAATCATAATAATAATCATAATAATCATAGCAACAATCATAATAGACGCAATAATTATAGTAATAGTTATACTAACCGTAATAGTCATAGCATCGTAATAATAAACAGAATGATCATAGAAATTACCTAATAATCGTTATTATTGCCATAATAATCGTAATAGTCGTAATCACCATAAGAATGTCATTGATGATCATAGTATTCGTCATAACCATGCTAAGAAACATAATAATCATAATAATCATAATAATAACCTTAATAGACATGGAAACGATCATAATAACCATTATAATAGCCATAATAACCATAGTAATCTTAATAGCCATAGTAATCTGAATGATGACCATAATAACGATGCTATTATCCATTATAATCATAGTAATAATCATGATAACCACACCAATCATAACAATCATAATAATAGTCATAATAATCATAGGAACAATCATAATAGACGTAATAATCATAGTAATAGTTATACTGACAGTAATAATCATAACATCGTAATAAAAAACAGAATAATCAGGAAAAAAACCTAATAATCGTTATTATAGCCATAATAATCGCAATAGTCGTAATCGCCGTAAGAATCTCAGTGATGATCATAATATTCGTCATAATCATACTAAGAAACATAATAATCATAATAATAATAATGATAATAACCGTAATAGATTGGGAATCAAGCATAATAACCATTATAATAGCCATAATAACTATAATAATCATAATAGCTATAGTAATCTGGCTGAATTATCACAATAATGGTCATAATAATCCTCACAATCATACTAAAAAACATCATAATCATAATAATCATGAAAATAACAATAATAGACTTGGAAACAACCCTAATAACCATTATAATAGCCATAATGACCGTAATAACCGTAATAGCTATAATAATCTGACTGATGATCATAACTACCATGCTATCAACAACTATAATCAAAGTAATCGTCATAATAACGACAACAAACATAACAATCATAATAATAATAATAATAATAAACATGGCAATAACCAGAATAGACTTGGAAACAACCGTAATAACCATTATAATAGCCATGATAACCATATTAATCATAATAGCTATAGTAATCTGAATGATGATCATGATTACCATGCTATCAACCATTATAATCATAGTAATCGTCATAATAACCACAAAAATCATAACAATCATAATAATAGTCATAATAATCATAGCAAAAATCATAATAGACGTAATTACCATAGTAATAGTTATACTAACTGTAGCAATCATAACATTGTAATAATAAACAGAATAATCATGGAAATAGCGTAATAATCGTTATTATAGCCATAATAATCATAATAGTCGTAATCACCATAAGAATCTCAGTGATGATCATAATAATCCTCACAATCATACTAAGAAACATAATAATCATAGCAATCATGATAATAAGCATAATAGACTTGGAAACAACCCTAATAACCATTATAATAGCCATAATAACCATAATAACCATAATAGCTATATTAATCTGACTGATGATCATAATTACCATGCAATCAATAATTATAATCATAGTAATCGTCACAATACCCACAACAAACATAACAATCATAATAATAATGATAATAAACATGACAATAACCATAATAAACGAGGAAACAACCATAATAGCCATTATAATAGCCCTGATAATGATATTCATCATAATAGCTATAGTAATCTGAATGATGATCATGATTACCATGCTATCAACCATTATAATCATAGTAATCGTCATAACAACCACAACAATCATAACAGTCATAAGAATAATCATAATAATCATAGCAACAGTCAGAATAGCCGTAATAGTCATAGTAATAGCTATACTAACTGTAATAATCATAATATCGTAATAATAAACAGAATAATCATGAAAATAACCTAATAATCGTTATTACAGCCATAATAATCGTAATAGTCGTAATCGCCATAGGAATCTCAGTGATTACCTTAATATTCGTCATAATCGTACTAAGAAACATAATAATCATAATAATCATGATAATAACCATAATAGACATGGAAACAACCATAACAACCATTATAATAGCCATAATAACCATAATAATCATAATAGCTATAGTAATCTGTATGATGCTCATAGTAACCATGCTATCAACCAATATAATCATAGTAATCGTCATGATAACCACAACAATCATGACAATCATAATTATAATCATAATTATCATAGCAACAATCATAATAGCCGTAATAATCATAGTAATAGTTATACTAACCGTAATAGTCATAACATCGTAATAATAAACAGAATGATCAGGAAAAAAACCTAATAATGGTTATTATAGCCATAATAATCGTAATAGTCGTAATCACCATAAGAATGTCATTGATGATCATAGTATTCGTCATAATCATGCTCAGAAACATAATAATCATAATAATCATGATAATAACCATAATAGACTTGGAAACAACCATAATAACCATTATATTAGCCATAACAACCATAATAATCATAATAGTTATAGTAATCTAAATGATGATCATAATTACCATGCTATCAACAATTATAATCATAGTAATCGTCATAAACCCCACAACAAACATAACAATCATAATAATAATGATAATAAACATGACAATAACCATAATAAACTTGGAAACAACCATAATAACCATTATAATAGCCATGATAACCGTATTAATCATAATAGCTATAGCAATCTGAATGATGATCATGATTTCTATGCCATCAACCATTATAATCATAGTAATCGTCATAATAACCACAACAATCATAATAATAATCATAATAATCATAGCAACAGTCATAATAGACGTAATAATCATAGTAATAGTTATACTGGCTGTAATAATCATAACATCGTTATAATATACAGAATAATCATGGAAAAAACCTAATAATCGTTATTACAGACATAATAATCTTAATAACCATTATAACCAGAATAATCGCAGTAATGATCATAATAATTCTCACAATCATACTAGGAAACATAATAATCATAATAATCATGATAATAACCATAATAGACTTGGAAACAACCCTAATAACCATTATAATAGCCATAATAACCATAATAACCATTATAGCTATATTAATCTGACTGATGATCATAACTACCATACTATCAACCATTATAATCATAGTAATCGTCATAATAACCACAACAGTCACAAAAAACATTATAATAATCATAATTACCATAGCAACAATCATAATAGCCGTAATAATCATAGTAATAGTTATACTAACCGTAATAGTCATAACATCGTAATAATAAACAGAATGATCAGGAAAAAAACCTAATAATGGTTATTATAGCCATAATAATCGTAATAGTCGTAATCACCATAAGAATCTCATTGATGATCATAGTATTCGTCATAATCATGCTCAGAAACATAATAATCATAATAATCATGATAATAACCATAATAGACTTGGAAACAGCCATAATAACCAATATAATAGACATAATAACCATAATAATCTTAACAGCCATAGTAATCCGAATGATGACCATAATAACCATGCTATCTACCATTATAATCATAGTAATCGACATGATAACCACGACAATCATAATAATAATCATAATAATCATAGCAACAGTCATAATAGACGTAATAATCATGGTAATAGTTATACTGGCTGTAATAATCATAACATCGTTATAATATACAGAATAATCATTTGAAAGAACCTAGTAATCGTTATTACAGACATAATAATCTTAATAACCATTATAACCAGAATAATCGTAGTAATGATCATAATAATTCTCACAATCATACTAAGAAACATAATAATCATAGTAATCATGATAATAAGCATAATAGACTTGGAAACAACCCTAATAACCATTATAATAGCCATAATAACCATAATAACCATAATAGCTATATTAATCTGACTGATGATCATAATTACCATGCAATCAATAATTATAATCATAGTAATCGTCACAGTACCCACAACAAACATAACAATCATAATAATAATGATAATAAACATGACAATAACCATAATAAACTTGGAAACAACCATAATAACCATTATAATAGCCATGATAACCGTATTAATCATAATAGCTATAGTAATCTGAATGATGATCATGATTTCTATGCCATCAACCATTATAATCATAGTAACCCTCATAATAACCACAACAATCATAACAATCATAATTATAATCATAATTATCATAGCAACAATCATAATAGCCGTAATAATCATAGTAATAGTTATACTAACCGTAATAGTCATAACATCGTAATAATAAACAGAATGATCAGGAAAAAAACCTAATAATGGTTATTATAGCCATAATAATCGTAATAGTCGTAATCACCATAAGAATGTCATTGATGATCATAGTATTCGTCATAATCATGCTCAGAAACATAATAATCATAATAATCATGATAATAACCATAATAGACTTGGAAACAACCATAATAACCATTATATTAGCCATAACAACCATAATAATCATAATAGTTATAGTAATCCAAATGATGATCATAATTACCATGCTATCAACAATTATAATCATAGTAATCGTCATAAACCCCACAACAAACATAACAATCATAATAATAATGATAATAAACATGACAATAACCATAATAAACTTGGAAACAACCATAATAACCATTAAAATAGCCATGATAACCGTATTAATCATAATAGCTATAGTAATCTGAATGATGATCATGATTTCTATGCCATCAACCATTATAATCATAGTAATCGTCATAATAACCACAACAATCATAATAATAATCATAATAATCATAGCAACAGTCATAATAGACGTAATAATCATAGTAATAGTTATACTGGCTGTAATAATCATAACATCGTTATAATATACAGAATAATCATGGAAAAAACCTAATAATCGTTATTATAGACATAATAATCTTAATAACCATTATAACCAGAATAATCGCAGTAATGATCATAATAATTCTCACAGTCATACTAGGAAACATAATAATCATAATAATCATGATAATAACCATAATAGACTTGGAAACAACCCTAATAACCATTATAATAGCCATAATAGCCATAATAACCATTATAGCTATATTAATCTGACTGATGATCATAACTACCATACTATCAACCATTATAATCATAGTAATCGTCATAATAACCACAACAATCATAAAAATCATAATAATAATCATAATTACCATAGCAACAATCATAATAGCCGTAATAATCATAGTAATAGTTATACTAACCGTAATAGTCATAACATCGTAATAATAAACAGAATGATCATAGAAATTACCTAATAATCGCTATTACAGCCATAATAATCGTAATAGTCGTTATCGCCATAAGAATCTCAGTGATTATCATAATATTCGTCATAATCGTACTAAGAAACATAATAATCATAATAATCATGATAATAACCATAATAGACATGGAAACAACCGTAACAACCATTATAATAGCCATAATAACCATGATAATCATAATAGCTATAGTAATCTGTATGATGCTCATAGTAACCATGCTATCAACCAATATAATCATAGTAATCGTCATGATAACCACAACAATCATGACAATCATAATTATAATCATAATTATCATAGCAACAATCATAATAGCCGTAATAATCATAGTAATAGTTATACTAACCGTAATAGTCATAACATCGTAATAATAAACAGAATGATCAGGAAAAAAACCTAATAATGGTAATTATAGCCATAATAATCGTAATAGTCGTAATCACCATAAGAATGTCATTGATGATCATAGTATTCGCCATAATCATGCTCAGAAACATAATAATCATAATAATCATGATAATAACCATAATAGACTTGGAAACAACCATAATAACCATTATATTAGCTATAACAACCATAATAATCATAATAGTTATAGTAATCTAAATGATGATCATAATTACCACGCTATCAACAATTATAATCATAGTAATCGTCATAAACACCACAACAAACATAACAATCATAATAATAATGATAATAAACATGACAATAACCATAATAAACTTGGAAACAACCATAATAACCATTATAATAGCCATGATAACCGTATTAATCATAATAGCTATAGTAATCTGAATGATGATCATGATTTCTATGCCATCAACCATTATAATCATAGTAATCGTCATAATAGCCACAACAATCATAATAATAATCATAATAATCATAGCAACAGTCATAATAGACGTAATAATCATAGTAATAGTTATACTGGCTGTAATAATCATAACATCGTTATAATATACAGAATAATCATGGAAAAAACCTAATAATCGTTATTACAGACATAATAATCTTAATAACCATTATAACCAGAATAATCGCTGTAATGATCATAATAATTCTCACAATCATACTAGGAAACATAATAATCATAATAATCATGATAATAACCATAATAGACTTGGAAACAACCCTAATAACCATTATAATAGCCATAATAACCATAATAACCATTATAGCTATATTAATCTGACTGATGATCATAACTACCATACTATCAACCATTATAATCATAGTAATCGTCATAATAACCACAACAATCATAAAAATCATAATAATAATCATAATTACCAAAGCAACAATCATAATAGCCGTAATAATCATAGTAATAGTTATACTAACCGTAATAGTCATAACATCGTAATAATAAACAGAATGATCATAGAAATTACCTAATAATCGCTATTAAAGCCATAATAATCGTAATAGTCGTAATCGCCATAAGAATCTCAGTGATTATCATAATATTCGTCATAATCGTACTAAGAAACATAATAACCATAATAATCATGATAATAACAATAGTAGACATGTAAACAACCATAACAAACATTATAATAGCCATAATAATCATAATAATCATAATAGCTATAGTAATCTGTATGATGATCATAGTAACCATGCTATCAACCAATATAATCATAGTAATCGTCATGACAGTCACAACAATCATGACAATCATAATTATAATCATAATTATCATAGCAACAATCATAATAGCCGTGATAATCATAGTAATCGTTATACTAACTGTAATAATCATAACATCGTTATAATATACAGAATAATCATGGAAATAACCTAATAATCGTTATTACAGCCATAATAATCTTAATAGCCATAATAACCAGAATAATAATAGTAATGATCATAATAACCCTCACAATCATGCTAAGGAACTTTATAATCATGATAATCATAATAATAACCATAATAGACTTGGAAACGATCATAATAACCAATATAATAGACATAATAACCATAATAATCTTAATAGCCATAGTAATCCGAATGATGACCATAATAACCATGCTATCAACCATTATAACCATAGTAATCGTCATAATACCCACAACAATCATAACAATCATAGCAACAATCATAATAGCCGTAATAATCATAGTAATCGTTATACTAATTGTAATAAACATAACATCGTTATAATATACAGAATAATCATGGAAATAACCTAATACTCGTTATAACAACCATAATAATCTTAATAGCCATTATAACCAGAATAATCGTAACAATGATCATAATAATTCTCACAATCATACTAGGAAACATAATAATCATAATAATAATGATAATAACCATAATAGACTTGAAAACAACCCTAATAACCATTATAATAGCCATAATAACCATAATAACCATTATAGCTATATTAATCTGACTGATGATCATAACTACCATACTATCAACCATTATAATCATAGTAATCGTCATAATAACAACAAAAATCATAACAATCATAATAATAGTCATAATAATCATAGCAAAAATCATAATAGACGTTACTACCATAGTAATAGTTATACTAACTGTAGCAATCATAACATTGTAATAATAAACAGAATAATCATGGAAATAGCGTAATAATCGTTATTAATGCCATAATAATCATAATAGCCGTAATCACCATAAGAATCTCAGTGATGATCATAATAATCCTCACAATCATACTAAGAAACGTAATAATCATAATAATCATGATAATAACCATAATAGACTTGGAAACAACCCTAATAACCATTATAACAGCCATAATAACCATAATAACCATAATAGCTATAGTAATCTGACTGATGATCATAATTATCGTGCTATCAACAATTATAATCATAGTAATCGTCATAATAACCACAACAAACATATCAATCATAATAATAATGATAAGAAACATGACAATAACCATAATAAACTTGGAAACAACCATAATAACAATTATAAAAGCCCTGATAATGATATTCATCATAATAGCTATAGTAATCTGAATGATGATCATGATTACCATGCTATCAACCAATATAATCATAGTAGTCGTCATGATAACCACAACAATCATGACAATCATAATTATAATCATAATTATCATAGCAACAATCATAATAGCCGTGATAATCATAGTAATCGTTACACTGACCGTAATAATCATAACATCGTTATAATATACAGAATAATCATGCAAATAACCTAATAATCGTTATTACAGCCATAATAATCTTAATAACCATAATAACCAGAATAATAATAGTAATGATCATAATAACCCTCACAGTAATACTAAGCAACATTATAATCATAATAATCATTATAATAAACATAATAGACTTGGAAACGATCATAATAACCGATATAATAGACATAATAACCATAATAATCTTAATAGCCATAGTAGTCCGAATGATGACCATAATAACCATGCTATCAACCATTATAATCATAGTAATCGTCATAATACCCACAACAATCATAACAATCATAGCAACAATCATAATAGCCGTAATAATCATAGTAATCGTTATACTAACTGTAATAATCATAACATCGTTATAATATACAGAATAATCATGGAAATAACCTAATACTCGTTATTACAACCATAATAATCTTAATAGCCATTATAACCAGAATAATCGTAACAATGATCATAATAAAACTCACAATCATACTAGGAAACATAATAATCATAATAATCATGATAATAACCATAATAGACTTGGAAACAACCCTAATAACCATTATAATAGCCATAATAACCATAATAACCATTATAGCTATATTAATCTGACTGATGATCATAACTACCATACTATCAACCATTATAATCATAGTAATCGTCATAATAACAACAACAGTCATAAAAATCATTATAATAATCATAATTACCATAGCAACAATCATAATAGCCGTAATAATCATAGTAATAGTTATACTAACCGTAATAGTCATAACATCGTAATAATAAACAGAATGATCAGGAAAAAAACCTAATAATGGTTATTATAGCCATAATAATCGTAATAGTCGTAATCACCATAAGAATGTCATTGATGATCATAGTATTCGTCATAATCATGCTCAGAAACATAATAATCATAATAATCATGATAATAACCATAATAGACTTGGAAACAGCCACAATAACTATTATAATAGCCATAACAACCGTAATAATCATAATAGTTATAATAATCTGAATGATGATCATAATAACCATGCTATCAACCATTATAATCATAGTAATCGTCATAATACCCACAACAATCATCACAATCATAGCAACAATCATAATAGCCGTAATAATCATAGTAATCGTAATACTAACTGTAATAATCATAACATCGTTATAATATACAGAATAATCATGGAAATAACCTAATACTCGTTATTACAACCATAATAATCTTAATAGCCATTATAACCAGAATAATCGTAATAATGATCATAATAATTCTCACAATCATACTAGGAAACATAATAATCATAATAATCATGAAAATAACCATAATAGACTTGGAAACAACCCTAATAACCATTATAATAGCCATAATGACCGTAATAACCGTAATAGCTATAATAATCTGACTGATGATCATAACTACCATGCTATCAACAACTATAATCAAAGTAATCGTCATAATAACGACAACAAACATAACAATCATAATAATAATAATAATAATAAACATGGCAATAACCATAATAGACTTGGAAACAACCGTAATAACCATTATAATAGCCATGATAACCATATTAATCATAATAGCTATAGTAATCTGAATGATGATCATGATTACCATGCTATCAACCATTATAATCATAGTAATCGTCATAATAACCACAAAAATCATAACAATCATAATAATAGTCATAATAATCATAGCAAAAATCATAATAGACGTAATTACCATAGTAATAGTTATACTAACTGTAGCAATCATAACATTGTAATAATAAACAGAATAATCATGGAAATAGCGTAATAATCGTTATTAATGCCATAATAATCATAATAGCCGTAATCACCATAAGAATCTCAGTGATGATCATAATAATCCTCACAATCATACTAAGAAACGTAATAATCATAATAATCATGATAATAACCATAATAGACTTGGAAACAACCCTAATAACCATTATAACAGCCATAATAACCATAATAACCATAATAGCTATAGTAATCTGACTGATGATCATAATTATCGTGCTATCAACAATTATAATCATAGTAATCGTCATAATAACCACAACAAACATATCAATCATAATAATAATGATAAGAAACATGACAATAACCATAATAAACTTGGAAACAACCATAATAACAATTATAAAAGCCCTGATAATGATATTCATCATAATAGCTATAGTAATCTGAATGATGATCATGATTACCATGCTATCAACCAATATAATCATAGTAGTCGTCATGATAACCACAACAATCATGACAATCATAATTATAATCATAATTATCATAGCAACAATCATAATAGCCGTGATAATCATAGTAATCGTTACACTGACCGTAATAATCATAACATCGTTATAATATACAGAATAATCATGCAAATAACCTAATAATCGTTATTACAGCCATAATAATCTTAATAACCATAATAACCAGAATAATAATAGTAATGATCATAATAACCCTCACAGTAATACTAAGCAACATTATAATCATAATAATCATTATAATAAACATAATAGACTTGGAAACGATCATAATAACCGATATAATAGACATAATAACCATAATAATCTTAATAGCCATAGTAGTCCGAATGATGACCATAATAACCATGCTATCAACCATTATAATCATAGTAATCGTCATAATACCCACAACAATCATAACAATCATAGCAACAATCATAATAGCCGTAATAATCATAGTAATCGTTATACTAACTGTAATAATCATAACATCGTTATAATATACAGAATAATCATGGAAATAACCTAATACTCGTTATTACAACCATAATAATCTTAATAGCCATTATAACCAGAATAATCGTAACAATGATCATAATAAAACTCACAATCATACTAGGAAACATAATAATCATAATAATCATGATAATAACCATAATAGACTTGGAAACAACCCTAATAACCATTATAATAGCCATAATAACCATAATAACCATTATAGCTATATTAATCTGACTGATGATCATAACTACCATACTATCAACCATTATAATCATAGTAATCGTCATAATAACAACAACAGTCATAAAAATCATTATAATAATCATAATTACCATAGCAACAATCATAATAGCCGTAATAATCATAGTAATAGTTATACTAACCGTAATAGTCATAACATCGTAATAATAAACAGAATGATCAGGAAAAAAACCTAATAATGGTTATTATAGCCATAATAATCGTAATAGTCGTAATCACCATAAGAATGTCATTGATGATCATAGTATTCGTCATAATCATGCTCAGAAACATAATAATCATAATAATCATGATAATAACCATAATAGACTTGGAATCAGCCACAATAACTATTATAATAGCCATAACAACCGTAATAATCATAATAGTTATAATAATCTGAATGATGATCATAATAACCATGCTATCAACCATTATAATCATAGTAATCGTCATAATACCCACAACAATCATCACAATCATAGCAACAATCATAATAGCCGTAATAATCATAGTAATCGTAATACTAACTGTAATAATCATAACATCGTTATAATATACAGAATAATCATGGAAATAACCTAATACTCGTTATTACAACCATAATAATCTTAATAGCCATTATAACCAGAATAATCGTAATAATGATCATAATAATTCTCACAATCATACTAGGAAACATAATAATCATAATAATCATGAAAATAACCATAATAGACTTGGAAACAACCCTAATAACCATTATAATAGCCATAATGACCGTAATAACCGTAATAGCTATAATAATCTGACTGATGATCATAACTACCATGCTATCAACAACTATAATCAAAGTAATCGTCATAATAACGACAACAAACATAACAATCATAATAATAATAATAATAATAAACATGGCAATAACCATAATAGACTTGGAAACAACCGTAATAACCATTATAATAGCCATGATAACCATATTAATCATAATAGCTATAGTAATCTGAATGATGATCATGATTACCATGCTATCAACCAATATAATCATAGTAATCGTCATGATAACCACAACAATCATGACAATCATAATTATAATCATAATTATCATAGCAACAATCATAATAGCCGTAATAATCATAGTAATAGTTATACTAACCGTAATAGTCATAACATCGTAATAATAAACAGAATGATCAGGAAAAAAACCTAATAATGGTTATTATAGCCATAATAATCGTAATAGTCGTAATCACCATAAGAATGTCATTGATGATCATAGTATTCGTCATAATCATGCTCAGAAACATAATAATCATAATAATCATGATAATAACCATAATAGACTTGGAAACAACCATAATAACCATTATATTAGCCATAACAACCATAATAATCATAATAGTTATAGTAATCTAAATGATGATCATAATTACCATGCTATCAACAATTATAATCATAGTAATCGTCATAAACCCCACAACAAACATAACAATCATAATAATAATGATAATAAACATGACAATAACCATAATAAACTTGGAAACAACCATAATAACCATTATAATAGCCATGATAACCGTATTAATCATAATAGCTATAGTAATCTGAATGATGATCATGATTTCTATGCCATCAACCATTATAATCATAGTAATCGTCATAATAACCACAACAATCATAATAATAATCATAATAATCATAGCAACAGTCATAATAGACGTAATAATCATAGTAATAGTTATACTGGCTGTAATAATCATAACATCGTTATAATATACAGAATAATCATGGAAAAAACCTAATAATCGTTATTACAGACATAATAATCTTAATAACCATTATAACCAGAATAATCGCAGTAATGATCATAATAATTCTCACAATCATACTAGGAAACATAATAATCATAATAATCATGATAATAACCATAATAGACTTGGAAACAACCCTAATAACCATTATAATAGCCATAATAACCATAATAACCATTATAGCTATATTAATCTGACTGATGATCATAACTACCATACTATCAACCATTATAATCATAGTAATCGTCATAATAACCACAACAATCATAAAAATCATAATAATAATCATAATTACCAAAGCAACAATCATAATAGCCGTAATAATCATAGTAATAGTTATACTAACCGTAATAGTCATAACATCGTAATAATAAACAGAATGATCATAGAAATTACCTAATAATCGCTATTACAGCCATAATAATCGTAATAGTCGTAATCGCCATAAGAATCTCAGTGATTATGATAATATTCGTCATAATCGTACTAAGAAACATAATAACCATAATAATCATGATAATAACAATAGTAGACATGTAAACAACCATAACAAACATTATAATAGCCATAATAATCATAATAATCATAATAGCTATAGTAATCTGTATGATGATCATAGTAACCATGCTATCAACCAATATAATCATAGTAATCGTCATGACAGTCACAACAATCATGACAATCATAATTATAATCATAATTATCATAGCAACAATCATAATAGCCGTGATAATCATAGTAATCGTTATACTAACTGTAATAATCATAACATCGTTATAATATACAGAATAATCATGGAAATAACCTAATAATCGTTATTACAGCCATAATAATCTTAATAGCCATAATAACCAGAATAATAATAATAATGATCATAATAACCCTCACAATCATGCTAAGGAACTTTATAATCATGATAATCATAATAATAACCATAATAGACTTGGAAACGATCATAATAACCAATATAATAGACATAATAACCATAATAATCTTAATAGCCATAGTAATCCGAATGATGACCATAATAACCATGCTATCAACCATTATAATCATAGTAATCGTCATAATACCCACAACAATCATAACAATCATAGCAACAATCATAATAGCCGTAATAATCATAGTAATCGTTATACTAACTGTAATAAACATAACATCGTTATAATATACAGAATAATCATGGAAATAACCTAATACTCGTTATAACAACCATAATAATCTTAATAGCCATTATAACCAGAATAATCGTAACAATGATCATAATAATTCTCACAATCATACTAGGAAACATAATAATCATAATAATCCTGATAATAACCATAATAGACTTGAAAACAACCCTAATAACCATTATAATAGCCATAATAACCATAATAACCATTATAGCTATATTAATCTGACTGATGATCATAACTACCATACTATCAACCATTATAATCATAGTAATCGTCATAATAACCACAAAAATCATAACAATCATAATAATAGTCATAATAATCATAGCAAAAATCATAATAGACGTTATTACCATAGTAATAGTTATACTAACTGTAGCAATCATAACATTGTAATAATAAACAGAATAATCATGGAAATAGCGTAATAATCGTTATTAATGCCATAATAATCATAATAGCCGTAATAATCACCATAAGAATCTCAGTGATGATCATAATAATCCTCACAATCATACTAAGAAACGTAATAATCATAATAATCATGATAATAACCATAATAGACTTGGAAACAACCCTAATAACCATTATAACAGCCATAATAACCATAATAACCATAATAGCTATAGTAATCTGACTGATGATCATAATTATCGTGCTATCAACAATTATAATCATAGTAATCGTCATAATAACCACAACAAACATATCAATCATAATAATAATGATAATAAACTTGACAATAACCATAATAAACTTGGAAACAACCATAATAACAATTATAAAAGCCCTGATAATGATATTCATCATAATAGCTATAGTAATCTGAATGATGATCATGATTACCATGCTATCAACCAATATAATCATAGTAGTCGTCATGATAACCACAACAATCATGACAATCATAATTATAATCATAATTATCATAGCAACAATCATAATAGCCGTGATAATCATAGTAATCGTTACACTGACCGTAATAATCATAACATCGTTATAATATACAGAATAATCATGCAAATAACCTAATAATCGTTATTACAGCCATAATAATCTTAATAACCATAATAACCAGAATAATAATAGTAATGATCATAATAACCCTCACAGTAATACTAAGCAACATTATAATCATAATAATCATTATAATAAACATAATAGACTTGGAAACGATCATAATAACCAATATAATAGACATAATAACCATAATAGTTATACTAACCGTAATAGTCATAACATCGTAATAATAAACAGAATGATCATAGAAATTACCTAATAATCGTTATTATTGCCATAATAATCGTAATAGTCGTAATCACCATAAGAATGTCATTGATGATCATAGTATTCGTCATAATCATGCTAAGAAACACAATAATCATAATAATCATGATAATAACCATAATAGACTTGGAAACAGCCATAATAACCATTATATTAGCCATAACAACCATAATAGTCATAATAGTTATACTAATCTGAATGATGATCATAATTACCATGCTATCAACAATTATAATCATAGTAATCGTCACAAACCCCACAACAAACATAACAATCATAATAATAATGATAATAAACATGACAATAACCGTAATAAACTTGGAAACAACTATAATAGCCATTATAATAGCCATGATAACCGTATTAATCATAATAGCTATAGTAATCTGAATGATGATCATGATTTCCATGCCATCAACCATTATAATCATAGTAACCCTCATAATAACCACAACAATCATAAGAATCATAATAATAATCATAATAATCATAGCACAATCATAATAGCCGTAATAGTCATAGTAATAGTTATACTAACTGTAATAATCATAACAT
Organism: Calliopsis andreniformis; assembly: GCF_051401765.1. Lineage (NCBI taxonomy): Eukaryota > Metazoa > Arthropoda > Insecta > Hymenoptera > Andrenidae > Calliopsis > Calliopsis andreniformis. The sequence continues at coordinate 62,161 of NW_027480835.1, read as the reverse complement.
CGTAATAATATACAGAATAATCATGGAAATAACCTAATACTCGTTATTACAACCATAATAATCTTAATAGCCATTATAACCAGAATAATCGTAATAATGATCATAATAATTCTCACAATCATACTAGGAAACATAATAATCATAATAATCATGATAATAACCATAATAGACTTGGAAACAACCCTAATAACCATTATAATAGCCATAATAACCATAATAACCATTATAGCTATATTAATCTGACTGATGATCATAACTACCATACTATCAACCATTATAATCATAGTAATCGTCATAATAACCACAACAGTCATAAAAATCATAATAATAATCATAATTACCATAGCAGCAATCATAATAGCCGTAATAATCATAGTAATAGTTATACTAACCGTAATAGTCATAACATCGTAATAATAAACAGAATGATCAGGAAAAAAACCTAATAATGGTTATTATAGCCATAATAATCGTAATAGTCGTAATCACCATAAGAATGTCATTGATGATCATAGTATTCGTCATAATCATGCTCAGAAACATAATAATCATAATAATCATGATAATAACCATAATAGACTTGGAAACAGCCACAATAACCATTATAATAGCCATAACAACCATAATAATCGTAAGAGCTATAGTAATCTGAATGATGATCATAATAACCATGCTATGAACCATTATAATCATGGTAATCGTCATAATAACCACAACAATCATAACAATCATAATAATAGTCATAATAATCATAGGAACAATCATAATAGACGTTATAATCATGGTAATAGTTATACTGACTGTAATAATCGTAACATCGTAATAATAACCAGAATGATCATAGAAATTACCTAATAATCGTTATTATTGCCATAATAATCGTAATAGTCGTAATCACCATAAGAATGTCATTGATGATCATAGTATTCGTCATAATCATGCTAAGAAACATAATAATCATAATAATCATAATAATAACCATAATAGACTTGGAAACAGCCATAATAACCATTATATTAGCCATAACAACCATAATAATCATAATAGTTATACTAATCTGAATGATGATCATAATTACCATGCTATCAACAATTATAATCATAGTAATCGTCACAAACCCCACAACAAACATAACAATCATAATAATAATGGTAATAAACATGACAATAACCGTAATAAACTTGGAAACAACCATAATAGCCATTATAATAGCCATGATAACCGTATTAATCATAATAGCTATAGTAATCTGAATGATGATCATGATTTCCATGCCATCAACCATTATAATCATAGTAACCCTCATAATAACCACAACAATCATAACAATCATAATAATAATCATAATAATCATAGCACAATCATAATAGCCGTGATAATCATAGTAATCGTTATACTAACTGTAATAATCATAACATCGTTATAATATACAGAATAATCATGGAAATAACCTAATAATCGTTATTACAGCCATAATAATCTTAATAGCCATAATAACCAGAATAATAATAATAATGATCATAATAACCCTCACAATCATGCTATGGAACTTTATAATCATGATAATCATAATAATAACCATAATAGATTTGGAAACAATTATAATAACCAATATAATAGACATAATAAACATAATAATCATAACAGTTATAGTAATCTGAATGATGATCATGATTACCATGCTATCAACCAATATAATCATAGTAATCGTCATGACAACCACAACAATCATGACAATCATAATTATAATCATAATTATCATAGCAACAATCATAATAACCGTGATAATCATAGTAATCGTTACACTGACTGTAATAATCATAACATCGTTATAATATACAGAAGAATCATGCAAATAACCTAATAATCGTTATTACAGCCATAATAATCTTAATAACCATAATAACCAGAATAATAATAGTAATGATCATAATAACCCTCACAGTAATACTAAGCAACATTATAATCATAATAATCATTATAATAAACATAATAGACTTGGAAACGATCATAATAACCAATATAATAGACATAATAACCATAATAGTTATACTAACCGTAATAATAACCATTATATTAGCGATAACAACCATAATAATCATAATAGTTATACTAATCTGAATGATGATCATAATTACCATGCTATCAACAATTATAATCATAGTAATCGTCATAAACCCCACAACAAACATAACAATCACAATAATAATGATAATAAACATGACAATAACCATAATAGACTTGGAAACAACCGTAATAACCATTATAATAGCCATGATAACCATATTAATCATAATAGCTATAGTAATCTGAATGATGATCATGATTACCATGCTATCAACCATTATAGTCATAGTAATCGTCATAATAACCACAAAAATCATTACAATCATAATAATAGTCATAATAATCATAGCAAAAATCATAATAGACGTAATTACCATAGTAATAGTTATACTAACTGTAGCAATCATAACATTGTAATAATAAACAGAATAATCATGGAAATAGCGTAATAATCGTTATTATAGCCATAATAATCATAATAGTCGTAATCACCATAAGAATCTCAGTGATGATCATAATAATTCTCACAATCATACTAAGAAACATAATAATCATAATAATCATGATAATAACCATAATAGAGTTGGAAACAACCCTAATAACCATTATAACAGCCATAATAACCATAATAACCATAATAGCTATAGTAATCTGACTGATGATCATAATTATCGTGCTATCAACAATTATAATCATAGTAATCGTCATAATAACCACAACAAACGTATCAATCATAATAATAATGATAATAAACATGACAATAACCATAATAAACTTGGAAACAACCATAATAACAATTATAATAGCCCTGATAATGATATTCATCATAATAGCTATAGTCATAACATCGTAATAATAAACAGAATGATCAGGAAAAAAACCTAACAATGGTTATTATAGCCATAATAATCGTAATAGTCGTAATCACCATAAGAATGTCATTGATGATCATAGTATTCGTCATAATAATGCTCAGAAACATAATAATCATAACAATCATGATAATAACCATAATAGACTTGGAAACAGCCATAATAACCAATATAATAGACATAATAACCATAATAATCTTAACAGCCATAGTAATCCGAATGATGACCATAATAACCATGCTATCAACCATTATAATCATAGTAATCGTCATGATAACCACGACAATCATAACAATCATAAGAATAATCATAATAATCATAGCAACAGTCAGAATAGCCGTAATAGTCATAGTAATAGCTATACTAACTGTAATAATCATAATATCGTAATAATAAACAGAATAATCATGAAAATAACCTAATAATCGTTATTACAGCCATGATAATCGTAATAGTCGTAATCGCCATAGGAATCTCAGTGATTATCTTAATATTCGTCATAATCGTACTAAGAAACATAATAATCATAATAATCATGATAATAACCATAATAGACATGGAAACAACCATAACAACCATTATAATAGCCATAATAACCATAATAATCATAATAGCTATAGTAATCTGTATGATGATCATAGTAACCATGCTATCAACCAATATAATCATAGTAATCGTCGTGATAACTACAACAATCATGACAATCATAATTATAATCATAATTATCATAGCAACAATCATAATAGCCGTAATAATCATAGTAATAGTTATACTAACCGTAATAGTCATAACATCGTAATAATAAACAGAATGATCAGGAAAAAAACCTAATAATGGTTATTATAGCCATAATAATCGTAATAGTCGTAATCACCATAAGAATGTCATTGATGATCATAGTATTCGTCATAATCATGCTCAGAAACATAATAATCATAATAATCATGATAATAACCATAATAGACTTGGAAACAGCCATAATATCCATTATATTAGCGATAACAACCATAATAATCATAATAGTTATACTAATCTGAATGATGATCATAATTACCATGCTATCAACAATTATAATCATAGTAATCGTCATAAACCCCACAACAAACATAACAATCACAATAATAATGATAATAAACATGACAATAACCATAATAAACTTGGAAACAACCATAATAACCATTATAATAGCCATGATAACCGTATTAATCATAATAGCTATAGTAATCTGAATGATGATCATGATTTCTATGCCATCAACCATTATAATCATAGTAACCCTCATAATAACCACAACAATCATAACAATCATAATAATAATCATAATAATCATAGCACAATCATAATAGCCGTAATAGTCATAGTAATAGTTATACTAACTGTAATAATCATAACATCGTAATAATAAACAGAATAATCAAGGAAATAACCTAATAATCGTTATTACAGACATAATAATCGAAACAACCATAATAACCAGAATTATCATAATAATGATCATAATAATCCTTACAATCATACTAAGAAACATAATAATCATAATAATCATGATAATAACCATAATAGACTTGGAAACAGCCCTAATAACCATTATAATAGCCATAATAACCGTAATAACCATAATAACTATAGTAATCTCACTGATGATCATAATTACCATGCTAATAACAATTATAATCATGGTAATCGTCATAATAACCACAACAATCATAACAATCATAATAATAGTCATAGTAATCATAGGAACAATCATAATAGACGTAATAATCATGGTAATGGTTATACTGACTGTAATTATCATAACATCGTAATGATAAACAGAATAATCATGCAAATAGCCTAATAATCGTTATTACAACCATATAATTCTTAATAACCATAATAAGCAGAATAACCACAATAATGGTCATAATAATCCTCACAATCATACTAAAAAACATCATAATCATAATAATCATGAAAATAACCATAATAGACTTGGAAACAACCCTAATAACCATTATAATAGCCATAATGACCGTAATAACCGTAATAGCTATAATAATCTGACTGATGATCATAACTACCATGCTATCAACAACTATAATCAAAGTAATCGTCATAATAACGACAACAAACATAACAATCATAATAATAATAATAATAATAAACATGGCAATAACCATAATAGACTTGGAAACAACCGTAATAACCATTATAATAGCCATGATAACCATATTAATCATAATAGCTATAGTAATCTGAATGATGATCATGATTACCATGCTATCAACCATTATAATCATAGTAATCGTCATAATAACCACAAAAATCATAACAATCATAATAATAGTCATAATAATCATAGCAAAAATCATAATAGACGTAATTACCATAGTAATAGTTATACTAACTGTAGCAATCATAACATTGTAATAATAAACAGAATAATCATGGAAATAGCGTAATAATCGTTATTATAGCCATAATAATCATAATAGTCGTAATCACCATAAGAATCTCAGTGATGATCATAATAATCCTCACAATCATACTAAGAAACATAATAATCATAATAATCATGATAATAACCATAATAGACTTGGAAACAACCCTAATAACCATTATAACAGCCATAATAACCATAATAACCATAATAGCTATAGTAATCTGACTGATGATCATAATTATCGTGCTATCAACAATTATAATCATAGTAATCGTCATAATAACCACAACAAACATATCAATCATAATAATAATGATAATAAACATGACAATAACTATGATAAACTTGGAAACAACCATAATAACAATTATAATAGCCCTGATAATGATATTCATCATAATAGCTATCGTAATCTGAATGATGATCATGATTACCATGCTATCAACCAATATAATCATAGTAATCGTCATGATAACCACAACAATCATGACAATCATAATTACAATCATAATTATCATAGCAACAATCATAATAGCCGTAATAATCATAGTAATAGTTATACTAACCGTAATAGTCATAACATCGTAATAATAAACAGAATGATCAGGAAAAAAACCTAATAATGGTTATTATAGCCATAATAATCGTAATAGTCGTAATCACCATAAGAATGTCATTGATGATCATAGTATTCGTCATAATAATGCTCAGAAGCATAATAATCATAACAATCATGATAATAACCATAATAGACTTGGAAACAGCCATAATAACCAATATAATAGACATAATAACCATAATAATCTTAACAGCCATAGTAATCCGAATGATGACCATAATAACCATGCTATCAACCATTATAATCATAGTAATCGTCATGATAACCACGACAATCATAACAATCATAGGAATAATCATAATTATCATAGCAACAATCATAATAGGTCGTAATAATTATAGTAATAGTTATACTAACCGTAATAGTCATAACATCGTAATAATAAACAGAATAATCAAGGAAATAACCTAATAATCGTTATTACAGACATAATAATCGAAACAACCATAATAACCAGAATTATCATAATAATGATCATAATAATCCTCACATTCATACTAAGAAACATAATAATCATAATAATCATGATAATAACCATAATAGACATGGAAACAGCCCTAATAACCATTATAATAGCCATAATAACCATAATAACCATAATAACTATACTAATCCCACTGATGATCATAATTACCATGCTATCAACAATTATAATCATGGTAATCGTCATAATAACCACAACAATCATAACAATCATAATAATAGTCATAGTAATCATAGGAACAATCATAATAGACGTAATAATCATGGTAATGGTTATACTGACTGTAATTGTCATAACATCGTAATGATAAACAGAATAATCATGCAAATAGCCTAATAATCGTTATTACAGCCATATAATTCTTAATAACCATAATAAGCAGAATAACCACAATAATGGTCATAATAATCCTCACAATCATACTAAAAAACATCATAATCATAATAATCATGAAAATAACCATAATAGACTTGGAAACAACCCTAATAACCATTATAATAGCCATAATGACCGTAATAACCGTAATAGCTATAATAATCTGACTGATGATCATAACTACCATGCTATCAACAACTATAATCAAAGTAATCGTCATAATAACGACAACAAACATAACAATCATAATAATAATAATAATAATAGACATGGCAATAACCATAATAGACTTGGAAACAACCGTAATAACCATTATAATAGCCATGATAACCATATTAATCATAATAGCTATAGTAATCTGAATGATGATCATGATTACCATGCTATCAACCATTATAATCATAGTAATCGTCATAATAACCACAAAGATCATAACAATCATAATAATAGTCATAATAATCATAGCAAAAATCATAATAGACGTAATTACCATAGTAATAGTTATACTAACTGTAGCAATCATAACATTGTAATAATAAACAGAATAATCATGGAAATAGCGTAATAATCGTTATTATAGCCATAATAATCATAATAGTCGTAATCACCATAAGAATCTCAGTGATGATCATAATAATCCTCACAATCATACTAAGAAACATAATAATCATAATAATCATGATAATAACCATAATAGACTTGGAAACAACCCTAATAACCATTATAACCGCCATAATAACCATAATAACCATAATAGCTATAGTAATCTGACTGATGATCATAATTATCGTGCTATCAACAATTATAATCATAGTAATCGTCATAATAACCACAACAAACATATCAATCATAATAATAATGATAATAAACATGACAATAACCATAATAAACTTGGAAACAACCATAATAACAATTATAATAGCCCTGATAATGATATTCATCATAATAGCTATAGTAATCTGAATGATGATCATGATTACCATGCTATCAACCAATATAATCATAGTAATCGTCATGATAACCACAACAATCATGACAATCATAATTATAATCATAATTATCATAGCAACAATCATAATAGCCGTGATAATCATAGTAATCGTTACACTGACCGTAATAATCATAACATCGTTATAATATACAGAATAATCATGCAAATAACCTAATAATCGTTATTACAGCCATAATAATCTTAATAACCATAATAACCAGAATAATAATAGTAATGATCATTATAACCCTCACAGTAATACTAAGCAACATTATAATCATAATAATCATTATAATAAACATAATAGACTTGGAAACGATCATAATAACCAATATAATAGACATAATAACCATAATAATCTTAATAGCCATAGTAATCCGAATGATGACCATAATAACCATGCTATCAACCATTATAATCATAGTAATCGTCATAATACCCACAACAATCATAACAATCATAGCAACAATCATAATAGCCGTAATAATCATAGTAATCGTTATACTAACTGTAATAAACATAACATCGTTATAATATACAGAATAATCATGGAAATAACCTAATACTCGTTATTACAACCATAATAATCTTAATAGCCATTATAACCAGAATAATCGTAACAATGATCATAATAATTCTCACAATCATACTAGGAAACATAATAATCATAATAATCATGATAATAACCAGAATAGACTTGGAAACAACCCTAATAACCATTATAATAGCCATAATAACCATAATAACCATTATAGCTATATTAATCTGACTGATGATCATAACTACCATACTATCAACCATTATAATCATAGTAATCGTCATAATAACCACAACAGTCATAAAAATCATTATAACAATCATAATTACCATAGCAACAATCATAATAGCCGTAATAATCATAGTAATAGTTATACTAACCGTAATAGTCATAACATCGTAATACTAAACAGAATGATCAGGAAAAAAACCTAATAATGGTTATTATAGCCATAATAATCGTAATAGTCGTAATCACCATAAGAATGTCATTGATGATCATAGTATTCGTCATAATCATGCTCAGAAACATAATAATCATAACAATCATGATAATAACCATAATAGACTTGGAAACAACCATAATAACCAATATAATAGACATAATAACCATAATAATCTTAACAGCCATAGTAATCCGAATGGTGACCATAATAACCATGCTATCAACCATTATAATCATAGTAATCGTCATGATAACCACGACAATCATAACAATCATAGGAATAATCATAATTATCATAGCAACAACCATAATAGGTCGTAATAATCATAGTAATAGTTATACTAACCGTAATAGTCATAACATCGTAATAATAAACAGAATGATCATAGAAATTACCTAATAATCGTTATTATTGCCATAATAATCGTAATAGTCGTAATCACCATAAGAATGTCATTGGTGATCATAGTATTCGTCATAATCATGCTAAGAAACATAATAATCATAATAATCATGATAATAACCATAATAGACTTGGAAACAGCCATAATAACCATTATATTAGCGATAACAACCATAATAATCATAATAGTTATACTAATCTGAATGATGATCATAATTACCATGCTATCAACAATTATAATCATAGTAATCGTCATAAACCCCACAACAAACATAACAATCACAATAATAATGATAATAAACATGACAATAACCATAATAAACTTGGAAACAACCATAATAACCATTATAATAGCCATGATAACCGTATTAATCATAATAGCTATAGTAATCTGAATGATGATCATGATTTCTATGCCATCAACCATTATAATCATAGTAACCCTCATAATAACCACAACAATCATAACAATCATAATAATAATCATAATAATCGTAGCACAATCATAATAGCCGTAATAGTCATAGTAATAGTTATACTAACTGTAATAATCATAACATCGTAATAATAAACAGAATAATCAAGGAAATAACCTAATAATCGTTATTACAGACATAATAATCGAAACAACCATAATAACCAGAATTATCATAATAATGATCATAATAATCCTTACAATCATACTAAGAAACATAATAATCATAATAATCATGATAATAACCATAATAGACTTGGAAACAGCCCTAATAACCATTATAATAGCCATAATAACCATAATAACCATAATAACTATAGTAATCTCACTGATGATCATAATTACCATGCTATCAACAATTATAATCATGGTAATCGTCATAATAACCACAACAATCATAACAATCATAATAATAGTCATAGTAATCATAGGAACAATCATAATAGACGTAATAATCATGGTAATGGTTATACTGACTGTAATTATCATAACATCGTAATGATAAACAGAATAATCATGCAAATAGCCTAATAATCGTTATTACAGCCATATAATTCTTAATAACCATAATAAGCAGAATAACCACAATAATGGTCATAATAATCCTCACAATCATACTAAAAAACATCATAATCATAATAATCATGAAAATAACCATAATAGACTTGGAAACAACCCTAATAACCATTATAATAGCCATAATGACCGTAATAACCGTAATAGCTATAATAATCTGACTGATGATCATAACTACCATGCTATCAACAACTATAATCAAAGTAATCGTCATAATAACGACAACAAACATAACAATCATAATAATAATAATAATAATAAACATGGCAATAACCATAATAGACTTGGAAACAACCATAATAACCATTATAATAGCCATGATAATGATATTCATCATAATAGCTATAGTAATCTGAATGATGATCATGATTACCATGCTATCAACCATTATAATCATAGTAATCGTCATAATAACCACAACAATCGTAACAGTCATAAGAATAATCATAATAATCATAGCAACAGTCAGAATAGCCGTAATAGTCATAGTAATATCTATACTAACTGTAATAATCATAATATCGTAATAATAAACAGAATAATCATGAAAATAACCTAATAATCGTTATTACAGCCATGATAATCGTAATAGTCGTAATCGCCATAGGAATCTCAGTGATTATCTTAATATTCGTCATAATCGTACTAAGAAACATAATAATCATAATAATCATGATAATAACCATAATAGACATGGAAACAACCATAACAACCATTATAATAGCCATAATAACCATAATAATCAAAATAGCTATAGTAATCTGTATGATGATCATAGTAACCATGCTATCAACCAATATAATCATAGTAATCGTCATGATAACTACAACAATCATGACAATCATAATTATAATCATAATTATCATAGCAACAATCATAATAGCCGTAATAATCATAGTAATAGTTATACTAACCGTAATAGTCATAACATCGTAATAATAAACAGAATGATCAGGAAAAAAGCCTAATAATGGTTATTATAGCCATAATAATCGTAATAGTCGTAATCACCATAAGAATGTCATTGATGATCATAGTATTCGTCATAATCATGCTCAGAAACATAATAATCATAATAATCATGATAATAACCATAATAGACTTGGAAACAGCCATAATAACCATTATATTAGCCATAACAACCATAATAATCATAATAGTTATAGTAATCTGAATGATGATCATAATTACCATGCTATCAACAATTATAATCATAGTAATCGTCATAAACCCCACAACAAACATAAGAGTCATAATAATAATGATAATAAACATGACAATAACCATAATAAACTTGGAAACAACCATAATAACCATTATAATAGCCATGATAACCGTATTAATCATAATAGCTATAGTAATCTGAATGATGATCATGATTTCTATGCCATCAACCATTATAATCATAGTAATCGTCATAATAACCACAAGAATCATAATAATAATCATAATAATCATAGCAACAGTCATAATAGACGTAATAATCATAGTAATAGTTATACTGGCTGTAATAATCATAACATCGTTATAATATACAGAATAATCATGGAAATAACCTAATAACCGTTATTACAGACATAATAATCTTAATAACCATTATAACCAGAATAATCGTAGTAATGATCATAATAATTCTCACAATCATACTAGGAAACATAATAATCATAATAATCATGATAATAACCATAATAGACTTGGAAACAACCCTAATAACCATTATAATAGCCATAATAACCATAATAACCATTATAGCTATATTAATCTGACTGATGATCATAACTACCATACTATCAACCATTATAACCATAGTGATCGTCATAATAACCACAACAATCTTAGCAATCATAATAATAATCATAATAATCATAGCAACAATCATAATAGACGCAATAATTATAGTAAAGTTATAGTGACTGTAATAATCATAACATCGTAATAATAAACAGAATAATCATGGAAATAACCTAATAAACGATATTACTGCCATAATAATCTTAATAACCATAATAACCAGAATAATCATCATAATGATCGTAATAATCATCGCAAACATACTATGATACATTATAATCATAATAATCATAATAATAACCTTAATAGACATGGAAACGATCATAATAACCATTATAATAGCATTAATAACCATAGTAATCTTAATAGCCATAGTAATCTGAATGATGACCATAATAACGATGCTATTATCCATTATAATCATAGTAATAATCATGATAACCACAACAATCATAACAATCATAATAATAGTCATAATAATCATAGGAACAATCATAATAGACGTAATAATCATAGTAATAGGTATACTGACAGTAATAATCATAACATCGTAATAAAAAACAGAATAATCAGGAAAAAAAACCTAATAATCGTTATTATAGCCATAATAATCGCAATAGTCGTAATCGCCGTAAGAATCTCAGTGATGATCATAATATTCGTCATAATCATACTAAGAAACATAATAATCATAATAATAATAATGATAATAACCGTAATAGATTGGGAATCAACCATAATAACCATTATAATAGCCATAATAACCATAATAATCATAATAGCTATAGTAATCTGGCTGAATAACCACTATAATGGTCATGATAATCCTCACAATCATACTAAAAAACATCATAATCATAATAATCATGAAAATAACCATAATAGACTTGGAAACAACCCTAATAACCATTATAATAGCCATAATGACCGTAATAACCGTAATAGCTATAATAATCAGACTGATGATCATAACTACCATGCTATCAACAACTATAATCAAAGTAATCGTCATAATAACGACAACAAACATAACAATCATAATAATAATAATAATAATAAACATGGCAATAACCATAATAGACTTGGAAACAACCGTAATAACCATTATAATAGCCACGATAACCATATTAATCATAATAGCTATAGTAATCTGAATGATGATCATGATTACCATGCTATCAACCATTATAATCATAGTAATCGTCATAATAACCACAAAAATCATAACAATCATAATAATAGTCATAATAATCATAGCAAAAATCATAATAGACGCAATTACCATAGTAATAGTTATACTAACTGTAGCAATGATAACATTGTAGTAATAAACAGAATAATCATGGAAATAGCCTAATAATCGTTATTATAGCCATAATAATCATAATAGTCGTAATCACCATAAGAATCTCAGTGATGATCATAATAATCCTTACAATCATACTAAGAAACATAATAATCATAATAATCATGATAATAACCATAATAGACTTGGAAACAACCCTAATAACCATTATAACAGCCATAATAACCATAATAACCATAATAGCTATAGTAATCTGACTGATGATCATAATTATCGTGCTATCAACAATTATAAACATAGTAATCGTCATAATAACCACAACAAACATATCAATCATAATAATAATGATAATAAACATGACAATAACCATAATAAACTTGGAAACAACCATAATAACAATTATAATAGCCCTGATAATGATATTCATCATAATAGCTATAGTAATCTGAATGATGATCATGATTACCACGCTATCAACCAATATAATCATAGTAATTGTCATGATAACCACAACAATCATGACAATCATAATTATAATCATAATTATCATAGCAACAATCATAATAGCCGTAATAATCATAGTAATAGTTATACTAACCGTAATAGTCATAACATCGTAATAATAAACAGAATGATCAGGAAAAAAACCTAATAATGGTTATTATAGCCATAATAATCGTAATAGTCGTAATCACCATAAGAATGTCATTGATGATCATAGTATTCGTCATAATAATGCTCAGAAACATAATAATCATAACAATCATGATAATAACCATAATAGACTTGGAAACAGTCATAATAACCAATATAATAGACATAATAACCATAATAATCTTAACAGCCATAGTAATCCGAATGATGACCATAATAACCATGCTATCAGCCATTATAATCATAGTAATCGTCATGATAACCACGACAATCATAACAATCATAGGAATAATCATAATTATCATAGCAACAATCATAATAGGTCGTAATAATCATAGTAATAGTTATACTAACCGTAATAGTCATAACATCGTAATAATAAACAGAATGATCATAGATATTACCTAATAATCGTTATTATTGCCATAATAATCGTAATAGTCGTAATCACCATAAGAATGTCATTGATGATCATAGTATTCGTCATAATCATGCTAAGAAACATAGTAATCATAATAATCATGATAATAACCATAATAGACTTGGAAACAGCCATAATAACCATTATATTAGCCATAACAACCATAATAATCATAATAGTTATACTAATCTGAATGATGATCATAATTACCATGCTATCAACAATTATAATCATAGTAATCGTCATAAACCCCACAACAAACATAACAATCACAATAATAATGATAATAAACATGACAATAACCATAATAAACTTGGAAACAACCATAATAACCATTATAATAGCCATGATAACCGTATTAATCACAATAGCTATAGTAATCTGAATGATGATCATGATTTCTATGCCATCAACCATTATAATCATAGTAACCCTCATAATAACCACAACAATCATAACAATCATAATAATAATCATAATAATCATAGCACAATCATAATAGCCGTAATAGTTATAGTAATAGTTATACTAACTGTAATAATCATAACATCGTAATAATAAACAGAATAATCAAGGAAATAACCTAATAATCGTTATTACAGACATAATAATCTAAACAACCATAATAACCAGAATTATCATAATAATGACCATAATAATCCTCACAATCATACTAAGAAACATAATAATAATAATAATCATGATAATAACCATAATAGACTTGGAAACAGCCCTAATAACCATTATAATAGCCATAATAACCATAATAACCATAATAACTATAGTAATCTGACTGATGATCATAATTACCATGCTATCAACAATTATAATCATGGTAATCGTCATAATAACCACAACAATCATAACAATCATAATAATAGTCATAGTAATCATAGGAACAATCATAATAGACGTAATAATCATGGTAATGGTTATACTGACTGTAATTATCATAACATCGTAATGATAAACAGAATAATCATGCAAATAGCCTAATAATCGTTATTACAGCCATATAATTCTTAATAACCATAATAAGCAGAATAACCACAATAATGGTCATAATAATCCTCACAATCATACTAAAAAACATCATAATCATAATAATCATGAAAATAACCATAATAGACCTGGAAACAACCCTAATAACCATTATAATAGCCATAATGACCGTAATAACCGTAATAGCTATAATAATCTGACTGATGATCATAACTACCATGCTATCAACAACTATAATCAAAGTAATCGTCATAATAACGACAACAAACATAACAATCATAATAATAATAATAATAATAAACATGGCAATAACCATACTAGACTTGGAAACAACCATAATAACCATTATAATAGCCATGATAACCATATTAATCATAATAGCTATAGTAATCTGAATGATGATCATGATTACCATGCTATCAACCATTATAATCATAGTAATCGTCATAATAACCACAAAAATCATAACAATCATAATAATAGTCATAATAATCATAGCAAAAATCATAATAGACGTAATTACCATAGTAATAGTTATACTAACTGTAGCAATCATAACATTGTAATAATAAACAGAATAATCATGGAAATAGCCTAATAATCGTTATTATAGCCATAATAATCATAATAGTCGTAATCACCATAAGAATCTCAGTGATGATCATAATAATCCTCACAATCATACTAAGAAACATAATAATCATAATAATCATGATAATAACCATAATAGACTTGGAAACAACCCTAATAACCATTATAACAGCCATAATAACCATAATAACCATAATAGCTATAGTAATCTGACTGATGATCATAATTATCGTGCTATCAACCATTATAATCATAGTAATCGTCATAATAACCACAACAAACATATCAATCATAATAATAATGATAAAAGACATGACAATAACCATAATAAACTTGGAAACAACCATAATAACAATTATAATAGCCCTGATAATGATATTCATCATAATAGCTATAGTAATCTGAATGATGATCATGATTACCATGCTATCAACCAATATAATCATAGTAATCGTCATGATAACCACAACAATCATGACAATCATAATTATAATCATAATTATCATAGCAACAATCATAATAGCCGTGATAATCATAGTAATCGTTACACTGACCGTAATAATCATAACATCGTTATAATATACAGAATTATCATGCAAATAACCTAATAATCGTTATTACAGCCATAATAATCTTAATAACCATAATAACCAGAATAATAATAGTAATGATCGTAATAACCCTCATAGTAATACTAAGCAACGTTATAATCATAATAATCATTATAATAAACATAATAGACTTGGAAACGATCATAATAACCAATATAATAGACATAATAACCATAATAACCTTAATAGCCATAGTAATCCGAATGATGACCATAATAACCATGCTATCAACCATTATAATCATAGTAATCGTCATAATACCCACAACAATCATAACAATCATAGCAACAATCATAATAGCCGTAATAATCATAGTAATCGTAATACTAACTGTAATAATCATAACATCGTTATAATATACAGAATAATCATGGAAATAACCTAATACTCGTTATTACAACCATAATAATCTTAATAGCCATTATAACCAGAATAATCGTAACAATGATCATAATAATTCCCACAATCATACTAGGAAACATAATAATCATAATAATCATGATAATAACCATAATAGACTTGGAAACAACACTAATAACCATTATAATAGCCATAATAACCATAATAACCATTATAGCTATATTAATCTGACTGATGATCATAATTACCATGCTATCAACGATTATAATCATAGTAATCGTCATAAACCCCACAACAAACATAACAATCACAATAATAATGATAATAAACATGACAATAACCATAATAAACTTGGAAACAACCATAATAACCATTATAATAGCCATGATAACCGTATTAATCATAATAGCTATAGTAATCTGAATGATGATCATGATTTCTATGCCATCAACCATTATAATCATAGTAACCCTCATAATAACCACAACAATCATAACAATCATAATAATAATCATAATAATCATAGCACAATCATAATAGCCGTAATAGTCATAGTAATAGTTATACTGACAGTAATAATCATAACACCGTAATAAAAAACAGAATAATCAGGAAAAAAACCTAATAATCGTTATTATAGCTATAATAATCGCAATAGTCGTAATCGCCGTAAGAATCTCAGTGATGATCATAATATTCGTCATAATCATACTAAGAAACATAATAATCATAATAATAATAATGATAATAACCGTAATAGATTGGGAATCAACCATAATAACCATTATAATAGCCATAATAACCATAATAATCATAATAGCTATAGTAATCTGGCTGAATAACCACAATAATGGTCATAATAATCCTCACAATCATACTAAAAAACATCATAATCATAATAATCATGAAAATAACCATAATAGACTTGGAAACAACCCTAATAACCATTATAATAGCCATAATGACCGTAATAACCGTAATAGCTATAATAATCTGACTGATGATCATAACTACCATGCTATCAACAACTATAATCAAAGTAATCGTCATAATAACGACAACAAACATAACAATCATAATAATAATAATAATAATAAACATGGCAATAACCATAATAGACTTGGAAACAACCGTAATAACAATTATAATAGCCATGATAACCATATTAATCATAATAGCTATAGTAATCTGAATGATGATCATGATTACCATGCTATCAACCATTATAATCATAGTAATCGTCATAATAACCACAAAAATCATAACAATCATAATAATAGTCATAATAATCAAAGCAAAAATCATAATAGACGTAATTACCATAGTAATAGTTATACTGACTGTAGCAATCATAACATTGTAATAATAAACAGAATAATCATGGAAATAGCCTAATAATCGTTATTATAGCCATAATAATCATAATAGTCGTAATCACCATAATAATCTCAGTGATGATCATAATAATTCTCACAATCATACTAGGAAACATAATAATCATAATAATCATGATAATAACCATAATAGACTTGGAAACAACCCTAATAACCATTATAATAGCCATAATAACCATAATAACCATTATAGCTATATTAATCTGACGGATGATCATAACTACCATACTATCAACCATTATAATCATAGTAATCGTCATAATAACCACAACAGTCATAAAAATCATAATAATAATCATAATTACCATAGCAACAATCATAATAGCCGTAATAATCATAGTAATAGTTATACTAACCGTAATAGTCATAACATCGTAATAATAAACAGAATGATCAGGAAAAAAACCTAAGAATGGTTATTATAGCCATAATAATCGTAATAGTCGTAATCACCATAAGAATGTCATTGATGATCATAGTATTCGTCATAATCATGCTCAGAAACATAATAATCATAATAATCATGATAATAACCATAATAGACTTGGAAACAGCCATAATAACCATTATATTAGCCATAACAACCATAATAATCATAATAGTTATAGTAATCTGAGTGATGATCATAATTACCATGCTATCAACAATTATAATCATAGTAATCGTCATAAACCCCACAACAAACATAACAATCATAATAATAATGATAATAAACATGACAATAACCATAATAAACATGGAAACAACCATAATAACCATTATAATAGCCATGATAACCGTATTAATCATAATAGCTATAGTAATCTGAATGATGATCATGATTTCTATGCCATCAACCATTATAATCATAGTAATCGTCATAATAACCACAACAATCATAATAATAATCATAATAATCATAGCAACAGTCATAATAGACGTAATAATCATAGTAATAGTTATACTGGCTGTAATAATCATAACATCGTTATAATATACAGAATAATCATGGAAATAACCTAATAATCGTTATTACAGACATAATCACCTTAATAACCATTATAACCAGAATAATCGTAGTAATGATCATAATAATTCTCACAATCATACTAGGAAACATAATAATCATAATAATCATGATAATAACCATAATAGACTTGGAAACAACCCTAATAACCATTATAATAGCCATAATAACCATAATAACCATTATAGCTATATTAATCTGACTGATGATCATAACTACCATACTATCAACCATTATAATCATAGTAATCGTCATAATAACCACAACAGTCATAAAAATCATAATAATAATCATAATTACCATAGCAACAATCATAATAGCCGTAATAATCATAGTAATAGTTATACTAACCGTAATAGTCATAACATCGTAATAATAAACAGAATGATCAGGAAAAAAACCTAATAATGGTTATTATAGCCATAATAATCGTAATAGTCGTAATCACCATAAGAATGTCATTGATGATCATAGTATTCGTCATAATCATGCTCAGAAACATAATAATCATAATAATCATGATAATAACCATAATAGACTTGGAAACAGCCATAATAACCATTATATTAGCCATAACAACCATAATAATCATAATAGTTATAGTAATCTGAGTGATGATCATAATTACCATGCTATCAACAATTATAATCATAGTAATCGTCATAAACCCCACAACAAACATAACAATCATAATAATAATGATAATAAACATGACAATAACCATAATAAACTTGGAAACAACCATAATAACCATTATAATAGCCATGATAACCGTATTAATCATAATAGCTATAGTAATCTGAATGATGATCATGATTTCTATGCCATCAACCATTATAATCATAGTAATCGTCATAATAACCACAACAATCATAATAATAATCATAATAATCATAGCAACAGTCATAATAGACGTAATAATCATAGTAATAGTTATACTGGCTGTAATAATCATAACATCGTAATAAAAAACAGAATAATCAGGAAAAAAACCTAATAATCGTTATTATAGCCATAATAATCGCAATAGTCGTAATCGCCGTAAGAATCTCAATGATGATCATAATATTCGTCATAATCATACTAAGAAACATAATAATCATAATAATAATAATGATAATAACCGTAATAGATTGGGAATCAACCATAATAACCATTATAATAGCCATAATAACCATAATAATCATAATAGCTATAGTAATCTGGCTGAATAACCACAATAATGGTCATAATAATCCTCACAATCATACTAAAAAACATCATAATCATAATAATCATGAAAATAACCATAATAGACTTGGAAACAACCCTAATAACCATTATAATAGCCATAATGACCGTAATAACCGTAATAGCTATAATAATCTGACTGATGATCATAACTACCATGCTATCAACAACTATAATCAAAGTAATCGTCATAATAACGACAACAAACATAACAATCATAATAATAATAATAATAATAAACATGGCAATAACCATAATAGACTTGGAAACAACCGTAATAACCATTATAATAGCCATGATAACCATATTAATCATAATAGCTATAGTAACCTGAATGATGATCATGATTACCATGCTATCAACCATTATAATCATAGTAATCGTCATAATAACCACAAAAATCATAACAATCATAATAATAGTCATAATAATCATAGCAAAAATCATAATAGACGTAATTACCATAGTAATAGTTATACTAACTGTAGCAATCATAACATTGTAATAATAAACAGAATAATCATGGAAATAGCGTAATAATCGTTATTATAGCCATAATAATCATAATAGTCGTAATCACCATAAGAATCTCAGTGATGATCATAATAATCCTCACAATCATACTAAGAAACATAATAATCATAATAATCATGATAATAACCATAATAGACTTGGAAACAACCCTAATAACCATTATAACAGCCATAATAACCATAATAACCATAATAGCTATAGTAATCTGACTGATGATCATAATTATCGTGCTATCAACAATTATAATCATAGTAATCGTCATAATAACCACAACAAACATATCAATCATAATAATAATGATAATAAACATGACAATAACCATAATAAACTTGGAAACAACCATAATAACAATTATAATAGCCCTGATAATGATATTCATCATAATAGCTATAGTAATGTGAATGATCATCATGATTACCATGCTATCAACCAATATAATCATAGTAATCGTCATGATAACCACAACAATCATGACAATCATAATTATAATCATAATTATCATAGCAACAATCATAATAGCCGTGATAATCATAGTAATCGTTACACTGACCGTAATAATCATAACATCGTTATAATATACAGAATAATCATGCAAATAACCTAATAATCGTTATTACAGCCATAATAATCTTAATAACCATAATAACCAGAATAATAATAGTAATGATCATAATAACCCTCACAGTAATACTAAGCAACATTATAATCATAATAATCATTATAATAAACATAATAGACTTGGAAACGATCATAATAACCAATATAATAGACATAATAACCATAATAATCTTAATAGCCATAGTAATCCGAATGATGACCATAATAACCATGCTATCAACCATTATAATCATAGTAATCGTCATAATACCCACAACAATCATAACAATCATAGCAACAATCATAATAGCCGTAATAATCATAGTAATCGTTATATTAACTGTAATAATCATAACATCGTTATAATATACAGAATAATCACGGAAATAACCTAATACTCGTTATTACAACCATAATAATCTTGATAGCCATTATAACCAGAATAATCGTAACAATGATCATAATAATTCTCACAATCATACTAGGAAGCATAATAATCATAATAATCATGATAATAACCATAATAGACTTGGAAACAACCCTAATAACCATTATAATAGCCATAATAACCATAATAACAATTATAGCTATATTAATCTGACTGATGATCATAACTACCATACTATCAACCATTATAATCATAGTAATCGTCATAATAACCACAACAGTCATAAAAATCATTATAATAATCATAATTACCATAGCAACAATCATAATAGCCGTAATAATCATAGTAATAGTTATACTAACCGTAATAGTCATAACATCGTAATAATAAACAGAATAATCATGAAAATAACCTAATAATCGTTATTACAGCCATAATAAACGTAATAGTCGTAATCGCCATAGGAATCTCAGTGATTATCTTAATATTCGTCATAATCGTACTAAGAAACATAATAATCATAATAATCATGATAATAACCATAATAGACATGGAAACAACCATAACAACCATTATAATAGCCATAATAACCATAATAATCATAATAGCTATAGTAATCTGTATGATGATCATAGTAACCATGCTATCAACCATTATAATCATAGTAATCGTCATGATAACCACGACAATCATAACAATCATAGGAATAATCATAATTATCATAGCAACAATCATAATAGGTCGTAATAATCATAGTAATAGTTATACTAACCGTAATAGTCATAACATCGTAATAATAAACAGAATGATCATAGAAATTACCTAATAATCGTTATTATTGCCATAATAATCGTAATAGTCGTAATCACCATAAGAATGTCATTGATGATCATAGTATTCGTCATAATCATGCTAAGAAACATATTAATCATAATAATCATGATAACAACCATAATAGACTTGGAAACAGCCATAATAACCATTATATTAGCCATAACAACCATAATAATCATAATAGTTATACTAATCTGAATGATGATAATAATTACCATGCTATCAACAATTATAATCATAGTAATCGTCATAAACCCCACAACAAACATAACAATCACAATAATAATGATAATAAACATGACAATAACCATAATAAACTTGGAAACAACCATAGTAACCATTATAATAGCCATGATAACCCAATTAATCATAATAGCTATAGTAATCTGAATGATGATCATGATTTCTATGCCATCAACCATTATAATCATAGTAACCCTCATAATAACCACAACAATCATAACAATCATAATAATAATCATAATAATCATAGCACAATCATAATAGCCGTAATAGTCATAGTAATAGTTATACTAACTGTAATAATCATAACATCGTAATAATAAACAGAATAATCAAGGAAATAACCTAATAATCGTTATTACAGACATAATAATCGAAACAACCATAATAACCAGAATTATCATAATAAGGATCATAATAATCCTCACAATCATACTAAGAAACATAATAATCATAATAATCATGATAATAACCATAATAGACTTGGAAACAGCCCTAATAACCATTATAATAGCCATAATAACCATAATAACCATAATAACTATAGTAATCTCACTGATGATCATAATTACCATGCTATCAACAATTATAATCATGGTAATCGTCATAATAACCACAACAATCATAACAATCATAATAATAGTCATAGTAATCATAGGAACAATCATAATAGACGTAATAATCATGGTAATGGTTATACTGACTGTAATTATCATAACATCGTAATGATAAACAGAATAATCATGCAAATAGCCTAATAATCGTTATTACAGCCATATAATTCTTAATAACCATAATAAGCAGAATAACCACAATAATGGTCATAATAATCCTCACAATCATACTAAAAAACATCATAATCATAGTAATCATGAAAATAACCATAATAGACTTGGAAACAACCCTAATAGCCATTATAATAGCCATAATGACCGTAATAACCGTAATAGCTATAATAATCTGACTGATGATCATAACTACCATGCTATCAACAACTATAATCAAAGTAATCGTCATAATAACGACAACAAACATAACAATCATAATAATAATAATAATAATAAACATGGCAATAACCATAATAGACTTGGAAACAACCGTAATAACCATTATAATAGCCATGATAACCATATTAATCATAATAGCTATAGTAATCTGAATGATGATCATGATTACCATGCTATCAACCATTATAATCATAGTGATCGTCATAATAACCACAAAAATCATGACAATCATAATAATAGTCATAATAATCATAGCAAAAATCATAATAGACGTAATTACCATAGTAATAGTTATACTAACTGTAGCAATCATAACATTGTAATAATAAACAGAATAATCATGGAAATAGCGTAATAATTGTTATTATAGCCATAATAATCATAATAGTCGTAATCACCATAAGAATCTCAGTGATGATCATAATAATCCTCACAATCATACTAAGAAACATAATAATCATAATAATCATGATAATAACCATAATAAACTTGGAAACAACCCTAATAACCATTATAACAGCCATAATAACCATAATAACCATAATAGCTATATTAATCTGACTGATGATCATAATTATCGTGCTATCAACAATTATAATCATAGTAATCGTCATAATAACCACAACAGTCATAAAAATCATTATAATAATCATAATTACCATAGCAACAATCATAATAGCCGTAATAATCATAGTAATAGTTATACTAACCGTAATAGTCATAACATCGTAATAATAAACAGAATGATCAGGAAAAAAACCTAATAATGGTTATTATAGCCATAATAATCGTAATAGTCGTAATCACCATAAGAATGTCATTGATGATCATAGTATTCGTCATAATCATGCTCAGAAACATAATAATCATAATAATCATGATAATAACCATAATAGACATGGAAACAGCCATAATAACCAATATAATAGACATAATAACCATAATAATCTTAACAGCCATAGTAATCCGAATGATGACCATAATAACCATGCTATCAACCATTATAATCATAGTAATCGTCATGATAACCACGACAATCATAATAATAATCATAATAATCATAGCAACAGTCATAATAGACGTAATAATCATAGTAATAGTTATACTGGCTGTAATAATCATAACATCGTTATAATATACAGAATAATCATGGAAATAACCTAATAATCGTTATTACAGACATAATAATCTTAATAACCATTATAACCAGAATAATCGTAGTAATGATCATAATAATTCTCACAATCATACTAAGAAACATAATAATCATAGTAATCATGATAATAAGCATAATAGACTTGGAAACAACCCTAATAACCATTATAATAGCCATAATAACCATAATAACCATAATAGCTATATTAATCTGACTGATGATCATAATTACCATGCTATCAATAATTATAATCATAGTAATCGTCACAATACCCACAACAAACATAACAATCATAATAATAATGATAATAAACATGACAATAACCATAATAAACGTGGAAACAACCATAATAGCCATTATAATAGCCCTGATAATGATATTCATCATAATAGCTATAGTAATCTGAATGATGATCATGATTACCATGCTATCAACCATTATAATCATAGTAACCGTCATAACAACCACAACAATCATAACAGTCATAAGAATAATCATAATAATCATAGCAACAGTCAGAATAGCCGTAATAGTCATAGTAATAGCTATACTAACTGTAATAATCATAATATCGTAATAATAAACAGAATAATCAAGGAAATAACCTAATAATCGTTATTACAGACATAATAATCGAAACAACCATAATAACCAGAATTATCATAATAAGGATCATAATAATCCTCACAATCATACTAAGAAACATAATAATCATAATAACCATGATAATAACCATAATAGACTTGGAAACAGCCCTAATAACCATTATAATAGCCATAATAACCATAATAACCATAATAACTATAGTAATCTCACTGATGATCATAATTACCATGCTATCAACAATTATAATCATGGTAATCGTCATAATAACCACAACAATCATAACAATCATAATAATAGTCATAGTAATCATAGGAACAATCATAATAGACGTAATAATCATGGTAATGGTTATACTGACTGTAATTATCATAACATCGTAATGATAAACAGAATAATCATGCAAATAGCCTAATAATCGTTATTACAGCCATATAATTCTTAATAACCATAATAAGCAGAATAACCACAATAATGGTCATAATAATCCTCACAATCATACTAAAAAACATCATAATCATAATAATCATGAAAATAACCATAATAGACTTGGAAACAACCCTAATAACCATTATAATAGCCATAATGACCGTAATAACCGTAATAGCTATAATAATCTGACTGATGATCATAACTACCATGCTATCAACAACTATAATCAAAGTAATCGTCATAATAACGACAACAAACATAACAATCATAATAATAATAATAATAATAAACATGGCAATAACCATAATAGACTTGGAAACAACCGTAATAACCATTATAATAGCCATGATAACCATATTAATCATAATAGCTATAGTAATCTGAATGATGATCATGATTACCATGCTATCAACCATTATAATCATAGTGATCGTCATAATAACCACAAAAATCATGACAATCATAATAATAGTCATAATAATCATAGCAAAAATCATAATAGACGTAATTACCATAGTAATAGTTATACTAACTGTAGCAATCATAACATTGTAATAATAAACAGAATAATCATGGAAATAGCGTAATAATTGTTATTATAGCCATAATAATCATAATAGTCGTAATCACCATAAGAATCTCAGTGATGATCATAATAATCCTCACAATCATACTAAGAAACATAATAATCATAATAATCATGATAATAACCATAATAGACTTGGAAACAACCCTAATAACCATTATAACAGCCATAATAACCATAATAACCATAATAGCTATATTAATCTGACAGATGATCATAATTATCGTGCTATCAACAATTATAATCATAGTAATCGTCATAATAACCACAACAGTCATAAAAATCATTATAATAATCATAATTACCATAGCAACAATCATAATAGCCGTAATAATCATAGTAATAGTTATACTAACCGTAATAGTCATAACATCGTAATAATAAACAGAATGATCAGGAAAAAAACCTAATAATGGTTATTATAGCCATAATAATCGTAATAGTCGTAATCACCATAAGAATGTCATTGATGATCATAGTATTCGTCATAATCATGCTCAGAAACATAATAATCATAATAATCATGATAATAACCATAATAGACTTGGAAACAGCCATAATAACCAATATAATAGACATAATAACCATAATAATCTTAACAGCCATAGTAATCCGAATGATGACCATAATAACCATGCTATCAACCATTATAATCATAGTAATCGTCATGATAACCACGACAATCATAATAATAATCATAATAATCATAGCAACAGTCATAATAGACGTAATAATCATAGTAATAGTTATACTGGCTGTAATAATCATAACATCGTTATAATATACAGAATAATCATGGAAATAACCTAATAATCGTTATTACAGACATAATAATCTTAATAACCATTATAACCAGAATAATCGTAGTAATGATCATAATAATTCTCACAATCATACTAAGAAACATAATAATCATAATAATCATGATAATAACCATAATAAACTTGGAAACAACCCTAATAACCATAATAACAGCCATAATAACCATAATAACCATAATAGCTATATTAATCTGACAGATGATCATAATTATCGTGCTATCAACAATTATAATCATAGTAATCGTCATAATAACCACAACAGTCATAAAAATCATTATAATAATCATAATTACCATAGCAACAATCATAATAGCCGTAATAATCATAGTAATAGTTATACTAACCGTAATAGTCATAACATCGTAATAATAAACAGAATGATCAGGAAAAAAACCTAATAATGGTTATTATAGCCATAATAATCGTAATAGTCGTAATCACCATAAGAATGTCATTGATGATCATAGTATTCGTCATAATCATGCTCAGAAACATAATAATCATAATAATCATGATAATAACCATAATAGACTTGGAAACAGCCATAATAACCAATATAATAGACATAATAACCATAATAATCTTAACAGCCATAGTAATCCGAATGATGACCATAATAACCATGCTATCAACCATTATAATCATAGTAATCGTCATGATAACCACGACAATCATAATAATAATCATAATAATCATAGCAACAGTCATAATAGACGTAATAATCATAGTAATAGTTATACTGGCTGTAATAATCATAACATCGTTATAATATACAGAATAATCATGGAAATAACCTAATAATCGTTATTACAGACATAATAATCTTAATAACCATTATAACCAGAATAATCGTAGTAATGATCATAATAATTCTCACAATCATACTAAGAAACATAATAATCATAGTAATCATGATAATAAGCATAATAGACTTGGAAACAACCCTAATAACCATTATAATAGCCATAATAACCATAATAACCATAATAGCTATATTAATCTGACTGATGATCATAATTACCATGCTATCAATAATTATAATCATAGTAATCGTCACAATACCCACAACAAACATAACAATCATAATAATAATGATAATAAACATGACAATAACCATAATAAACGTGGAAACAACCATAATAGCCATTATAATAGCCCTGATAATGATATTCATCATAATAGCTATAGTAATCTGAATGATGATCATGATTACCATGCTATCAACCATTATAATCATAGTAACCGTCATAACAACCACAACAATCATAACAGTCATAAGAATAATCATAATAATCATAGCAACAGTCAGAATAGCCGTAATAGTCATAGTAATAGCTATACTAACTGTAATAATCATAATATCGTAATAATAAACAGAATAATCATGAAAATAACCTAATAATCGTTATTACAACCATAATAAACGTAATAGTCGTAATCGCCATAGGAATCTCAGTGATTATCTTAATATTCGTCATAATCGTACTAAGAAACATAATAATCATAATAATCATGATAATAACCATAATAGACATGGAAACAACCATAACAACCATTATAATAGCCATAATAACCATAATAATCATAATAGCTATAGTAATCTGTATGATGATCATAGTAACCATGCTATCAACCATTATAATCATAGTAATCGTCATGATAACCACGACAATCATAACAATCATAGGAATAATCATAATTATCATAGCAACAATCATAATAGGTCGTAATAATCATAGTAATAGTTATACTAACCGTAATAGTCATAACATCGTAATAATAAACAGAATGATCATAGAAATTACCTAATAATCGTTATTATTGCCATAATAATCGTAATAGTCGTAATCACCATAAGAATGTCATTGATGATCATAGTATTCGTCATAATCATGCTAAGGAACATAATAATCATAATAATCATGATAATAACCATAATAGACTTGGAAACAGCCATAATAACCATTATATTAGCCATAACAACCATAATAATCATAATAGTTATACTAATCTGAATGATGATCATAATTACCATGCTATCAACAATTATAATCATAGTAATCGTCATAAACCCCACAACAAACATAACAATCACAATAATAATGATAATAAACATGACAATAACCATAATAAACTTGGAAACAACCATAGTAACCATTATAATAGCCATGATAACCATATTAATCATAATAGCTATAGTAATCTGAATGATGATCATGATTTCTATGCCATCAACCATTATAATCATAGTAACCCTCATAATAACCACAACAATCATAACAATCATAATAATAATCATAATAATCATAGCACAATCATAATAGCCGTAATAGTCATAGTAATAGTTATACTAACTGTAATAATCATAACATCGTAATAATAAACAGAATAATCAAGGAAATAACCTAATAATCGTTATTACAGACATAATAATCGAAACAACCATAATAACCAGAATTATCATAATAAGGATCATAATAATCCTCACAATCATACTAAGAAACATAATAATCATAATAATCATGATAACAACCATAATAGACTTGGAAACAGCCCTAATAACCATTATAATAGCCATAATAACCATAATAACCATAATAACTATAGTAATCTCACTGATGATCATAATTACCATGCTATCAACAATTATAATCATGGTAATCGTCATAATAACCACAACAATCATAACAATCATAGTAATAGTCATAGTAATCATAGGAACAATCATAATAGACGTAATAATCATGGTAATGGTTATTCTGACTGTAATTATCATAACATCGTAATGATAAACAGAATAATCATGCAAATAGCCTAATAATCGTTATTACAGCCATATAATTCTTAATAACCATAATAAGCAGAATAACCACAATAATGGTCATAATAATCCTCACAATCATACTAAAAAACATCATAATCATAATAATCATGAAAATAACCATAATAGACTTGGAAACAACCCTAATAACCATTATAATAGCCATAATGACCGTAATAACCGTAATAGCTATAATAATCTGACTGATGATCATAACTACCATGCTATCAACAACTATAATCAAAGTAATCGTCATAATAACGACAACAAACATAACAATCATAATAATAATAATAATAATAAACATGGCAATAACCATAATAGACTTGGAAACAACCGTAATAACCATTATAATAGCCATGATAACCATATTAATCATAATAGCTATACTAATCTGAATGATGATCATGATTACCATGCTATCAACCATTATAATCATAGTGATCGTCATAATAACCACAAAAATCATAACAATCATAATAATAGTCATAATAATCATAGCAAAAATCATAATAGACGTAATTACCATAGTAATAGTTATACTAACTGTAGCAATCATAACATTGTAATAATAAACAGAATAATCATGGAAATAGCGTAATAATCGTTATTATAGCCATAATAATCATAATAGTCGTAATCACCATAAGAATCTCAGTGATGATCATAATAATCCTCACAATCATACTAAGAAACATAATAATCATAATAATCATGATAATAACCATAATAAACTTGGAAACAACCCTAATAACCATTATAACAGCCATAATAACCATAATAACCATAATAGCTATATTAATCTGACTGATGATCATAATTACCATGCTATCAATAATTATAATCATAGTAATCGTCACAATACCCACAACAAACATAACAATCATAATAATAATGATAATAAACATGACAATAACCATAATAAACGTGGAAACAACCATAATAGCCATTATAATAGCCCTGATAATGATATTCATTATAATAGCTATAGTAATCTGAATGATGATCATGATTACCATGCTATCAACCATTATAATCATAGTAATCGTCATAACAACCACAACAATCATAACAGTCATAAGAATAATCATAATAATCATAGCAACAGTCAGAATAGCCGTAATAGTCATAGTAATAGCTATACTAACTGTAATAATCATAATATCGTAATAATAAACAGAATAATCATGAAAATAACCTAATAATCGTTATTACAGCCATAATAATCGTAATAGTCGTAATCGCCATAGGAATCTCAGTAATTATCTTAATATTCGTCATAATCGTACTAAGAAACATAATAATCATAATAATCATGATAATAACCATAATAGACATGGAAACAACCATAACAACCATTATAATAGCCATAATAACCATAATAATCATAATAGCTATAGTAATCTGTATGATGATCATAGTAACCATGCTATCAACCAATATAATCATAGTAATCGTCATGATAACCACAACAATCATGACAATCATAATTATAATCATAATTATCATAGCAACAATCATAATAGCCGTAATAATCATAGTAATAGTTATACTAACCGTAATAGTCATAACATCGTAATAATAAACAGAATGATCAGGAAAAAAACCTAATAATGGTTATTATAGCCATAATAATCGTAATAGTCGTAATCACCATAAGAATGTCATTGATGATCATAGTATTCGTCATAATCATGCTCAGAAACATAATAATCATAATAATCATGATAATAATCATAATAGACTTGGAAACAGCCATAATAACCATCATATTAGCCATAACAACCATAATAATCATAATAGTTATAGTAATCTGAATGATGATCATAATTACCATGCTATCAACAATTATAATCATAGTAATCGTCATAAACACCACAAAAAACATAACAATCATAATAATAATGATAATGAACATGACAATAACCATAATAAACTTGGAAACAACCATAATAACCATTATAATAGCCATGATAACCGTATTAATCATAATAGCTATAGTAATCTGAATGATGATCATGATTTCTATGCCATCAACCATTATAATCATAGTAATCGTCATAATAACCACAACAATCATAATAATAATCATAATAATCATAGCAACAGTCATAATAGACGTAATAACCATAGTAATAGTTATACTGGCTGTAATAATCATAACATCGTTATAATATACAGAATAATCATGGAAATAACCTAATAATCGTTATTACAGACATAATAATCTTAATAACCATTATAACCAGAATAATCGTAGTAATGATCATAATAATTCTCACAATCATACTAGGAAACATAATAATCATAATAATCATGATAATAAACATAATAGACTTGGAAACAACCCTAATAACCATTATAATAGCCATAATAACCATAATAACCATTTAGGCTATATTAATCTGACTGATGATTATAACTACCATACTATCAACCATTATAATCATAGTAATCGTCATAATAACCACAACAATCTTAACAATCATAATAATAATCATAATAATCATAGCAGCAATCATAATAGACGCAATAATTATAGTAATAGTTATACTGACTGTAATAATCATAACATCGTAATAATAAACAGAATAATCATGGAAATAAGCTAATAAACGATATTACAGCCATAATAATCTTAATAACCATAATAACCAGAATAATCATCCTAATGATCGTAATAATCATCGCAAACATACTATGATACATTATAATCATAATAATCATAATAATAACCTTAATAGACATGGAAATGATCATAATAACCATTATAATAGCCATAATAACCATAGTAATCTTAATAGCCATAGTAATCTGAATGATGACCATAATAACGATGCTATTATCCATTATAATCATAGTAATAATCATGATAACCACAACAATCATAACAATCATAATAATAGTCATAATAATCATAGAAACAATCATAATAGACGTAATAATCATAGTAATAGTTATACTGACAGTAATAATCATAACATCGTAATAAAAAACAGAATAATCAGGAAAAAAACCTAATAATCGTTATTATAGCCATAATAATCGCAATAGTCGTAATCAGCGTAAGAATCTCAGTGATGATCGTAATATTCGTCATAATCATACTAAGAAACATAATAATCATAATAATAATAATGATAATAACCGTAATAGATTGGGAATCAACCATAATAACCATTATAATAGCCATAATAACTATAATAATCATAATAGCTATAGTAATCTGGCTGAATTATCACAATAATGGTCATAATAATCCTCACAATCATACTAAAAAACATCATAATCATAATAATCATGAAAATAACCATAATAGACTTGGAAACAACCCTAATAACCATTATAATAGCCATAATGACCGTAATAACCGTAATAGCTATAATAATCTGACTGATGATCATAACTACCATGCTATCAACAACTATAATCAAAGTAATCGTCATAATAACGACAACAAACATAACAATCATAATAACAATAATAATAATAAACATGGCAATAACCATAATAGACTTGGAAACAACCGTAATAACCATTATAATAGCCATGATAACCATATTAATCATAATAGCTATAGTAATCTGAATGATCATCATGATTACCATGCTATCAACCATTATAATCATAGTAATCGTCATAATAACCACAAAAATCATAACAATCATAATAATAGTCATAATAATCATAGCAAAAATCATAATAGACGTAATTACCATAGTAATAGTTATACTAACTGTAGCAATCATAACATTGTAATAATAAACAGAATAATCATGGAAATAGCGTAATAATTGTTATTATAGCCATAATAATCATAATAGTCGTAATCACCATAAGAATCTCAGTGATGATCATAATAATCCTCACAATCATACTAAGCAACATAATAATCATAATAATCATGATAATAACCATAATAAACTTGGAAACAACCCTAATAACCATTATAACAGCCATAATAACCATAATAACCATAATAGCTATATTAATCTGACTGATGATCATAATTATCGTGCTATCAACAATTATAATCATAGTAATCGTCATAATAACCACAACAGTCATAAAAATCATTATAATAATCATAATTACCATAGCAACAATCATAATAGCCGTAATAATCATAGTAATAGTTATACTAACCGTAATAGTCATAACATCGTAATAATAAACAGAATGATCAGGAAAAAAACCTAATAATGGTTATTATAGCCATAATAATCGTAATAGTCGTAATCACCATAAGAATGTCATTGATGATCATAGTATTCGTCATAATCATGCTCAGAAACATAATAATCATAATAATCATGATAATAACCATAATAGACTTGGAAACAGCCATAATAACCAATATAATAGACATAATAACCATAATAATCTTAACAGCCATAGTAATCCGAATGATGACCATAATAACCATGCTATCAACCATTATAATCATAGTAATCGTCATGATAACCACGACAATCATAATAATAATCATAATAATCATAGCAACAGTCATAATAGACGTAATAATCATAGTAATAGTTACACTGGCTGTAATAATCATAACATCGTTATAATATACAGAATAATCATGGAAATAACCTAATAATCGTTATTACAGACATAATAATCTTAATAACCATTATAAACAGAATAATCGTAGTAATGATCATAATAATTCTCACAATCATACTAAGAAACATAATAATCATAGTAATCATGATAATAAGCATAATAGACTTGGAAACAACCCTAATAACCATTATAATAGACATAATAACCATAATAACCATAATAGCTATATTAATCTGACTGATGATCATAATTACCATGCTATCAATAATTATAATCATAGTAATCGTCACAATACCCACAACAAACATAACAATCATAATAATAATGATAATAAACATGACAATAACCATAATAAACGTGGAAACAACCATAATAGCCATTATAATAGCCCTGATAATGATATTCATCATAATAGCTATAGTAATCTGAATGATGATCATGATTACCATGCTATCAACCATTATAATCATAGTAACCGTCATAACAACCACAACAATCATAACAGTCATAAGAATAATCATAATAATCATAGCAACAGTCAGAATAGCCGTAATAGTCATAGTAATAGCTATACTAACTGTAATAATCATAATATCGTAATAATAAACAGAATAATCATGAAAATAACCTAATAATCGTTATTACAGCCATAATAATCGTAATAGTCGTAATCACCATAAGAATGTCATTGATGATCATAGTATTCGTCATAATCATGCTAAGAAACATAATAATCATAATAATCATGATAATAACCATAATAGACTTGGAAACAGCCATAATAACCATTATATTAGCCATAACAACCATAATAATCATAATAGTTATACTAATCTGAATGATGATCATAATTACCATGCTATCAACAATTATAATCATGGTAATCGTCATAATAACCACAACAATCATAACAATCATAATAATAATAATAATAATAAACATGGCAATAACCATAATAGACTTGGAAACAACCGTAATAACCATTATAATAGCCATGATAACCATATTAATCATAATAGCTATACTAATCTGAATGATGATCATGATTACCATGCTATCAACCATTATAATCATAGTGATCGTCATAATAACCACAAAAATCATAACAATCATAATAATAGTCATAATAATCATAGCAAAAATCATAATAGACGTAATTACCATAGTAATAGTTATACTAACTGTAGCAATCATAACATTGTAATAATAAACAGAATAATCATGGAAATAGCGTAATAATCGTTATTATAGCCATAATAATCATAATAGTCGTAATCACCATAAGAATCTCAGTGATGATCATAATAATCCTCACAATCATACTAAGAAACATAATAATCATAATAATCATGATAATAACCATAATAAACTTGGAAACAACCCTAATAACCATTATAACAGCCATAATAACCATAATAACCATAATAGCTATATTAATCTGACTGATGATCATAATTACCATGCTATCAATAATTATAATCATAGTAATCGTCACAATACCCACAACAAACATAACAATCATAATAATAATGATAATAAACATGACAATAACCATAATAAACGTGGAAACAACCATAATAGCCATTATAATAGCCCTGATAATGATATTCATTATAATAGCTATAGTAATCTGAATGATGATCATGATTACCATGCTATCAACCATTATAATCATAGTAATCGTCATAACAACCACAACAATCATAACAGTCATAAGAATAATCATAATAATCATAGCAACAGTCAGAATAGCCGTAATAGTCATAGTAATAGCTATACTAACTGTAATAATCATAATATCGTAATAATAAACAGAATAATCATGAAAATAACCTAATAATCGTTATTACAGCCATAATAATCGTAATAGTCGTAATCGCCATAGGAATCTCAGTAATTATCTTAATATTCGTCATAATCGTACTAAGAAACATAATAATCATAATAATCATGATAATAACCATAATAGACATGGAAACAACCATAACAACCATTATAATAGCCATAATAACCATAATAATCATAATAGCTATAGTAATCTGTATGATGATCATAGTAACCATGCTATCAACCAATATAATCATAGTAATCGTCATGATAACCACAACAATCATGACAATCATAATTATAATCATAATTATCATAGCAACAATCATAATAGCCGTAATAATCATAGTAATAGTTATACTAACCGTAATAGTCATAACATCGTAATAATAAACAGAATGATCAGGAAAAAAACCTAATAATGGTTATTATAGCCATAATAATCGTAATAGTCGTAATCACCATAAGAATGTCATTGATGATCATAGTATTCGTCATAATCATGCTCAGAAACATAATAATCATAATAATCATGATAATAATCATAATAGACTTGGAAACAGCCATAATAACCATCATATTAGCCATAACAACCATAATAATCATAATAGTTATAGTAATCTGAATGATGATCATAATTACCATGCTATCAACAATTATAATCATAGTAATCGTCATAAACACCACAAAAAA
This sequence comes from Calliopsis andreniformis, assembly GCF_051401765.1. Taxonomy (NCBI): domain Eukaryota; kingdom Metazoa; phylum Arthropoda; class Insecta; order Hymenoptera; family Andrenidae; genus Calliopsis; species Calliopsis andreniformis. Next base: position 24,415 of record NW_027480835.1, on the reverse strand, counting down.
CATAACAATCATAATAATAATGATAATGAACATGACAATAACCATAATAAACTTGGAAACAACCATAATAACCATTATAATAGCCATGATAACCGTATTAATCATAATAGCTATAGTAATCTGAATGATGATCATGATTTCTATGCCATCAACCATTATAATCATAGTAATCGTCATAATAACCACAACAATCATAATAATAATCATAATAATCATAGCAACAGTCATAATAGACGTAATAACCATAGTAATAGTTATACTGGCTGTAATAATCATAACATCGTTATAATATACAGAATAATCATGGAAATAACCTAATAATCGTTATTACAGACATAATAATCTTAATAACCATTATAACCAGAATAATCGTAGTAATGATCATAATAATTCTCACAATCATACTAGGAAACATAATAATCATAATAATCATGATAATAAACATAATAGACTTGGAAACAACCCTAATAACCATTATAATAGCCATAATAACCATAATAACCATTTAGGCTATATTAATCTGACTGATGATTATAACTACCATACTATCAACCATTATAATCATAGTAATCGTCATAATAACCACAACAATCTTAACAATCATAATAATAATCATAATAATCATAGCAGCAATCATAATAGACGCAATAATTATAGTAATAGTTATACTGACTGTAATAATCATAACATCGTAATAATAAACAGAATAATCATGGAAATAAGCTAATAAACGATATTACAGCCATAATAATCTTAATAACCATAATAACCAGAATAATCATCCTAATGATCGTAATAATCATCGCAAACATACTATGATACATTATAATCATAATAATCATAATAATAACCTTAATAGACATGGAAATGATCATAATAACCATTATAATAGCCATAATAACCATAGTAATCTTAATAGCCATAGTAATCTGAATGATGACCATAATAACGATGCTATTATCCATTATAATCATAGTAATAATCATGATAACCACAACAATCATAACAATCATAATAATAGTCATAATAATCATAGAAACAATCATAATAGACGTAATAATCATAGTAATAGTTATACTGACAGTAATAATCATAACATCGTAATAAAAAACAGAATAATCAGGAAAAAAACCTAATAATCGTTATTATAGCCATAATAATCGCAATAGTCGTAATCAGCGTAAGAATCTCAGTGATGATCGTAATATTCGTCATAATCATACTAAGAAACATAATAATCATAATAATAATAATGATAATAACCGTAATAGATTGGGAATCAACCATAATAACCATTATAATAGCCATAATAACTATAATAATCATAATAGCTATAGTAATCTGGCTGAATTATCACAATAATGGTCATAATAATCCTCACAATCATACTAAAAAACATCATAATCATAATAATCATGAAAATAACCATAATAGACTTGGAAACAACCCTAATAACCATTATAATAGCCATAATGACCGTAATAACCGTAATAGCTATAATAATCTGACTGATGATCATAACTACCATGCTATCAACAACTATAATCAAAGTAATCGTCATAATAACGACAACAAACATAACAATCATAATAACAATAATAATAATAAACATGGCAATAACCATAATAGACTTGGAAACAACCGTAATAACCATTATAATAGCCATGATAACCATATTAATCATAATAGCTATAGTAATCTGAATGATCATCATGATTACCATGCTATCAACCATTATAATCATAGTAATCGTCATAATAACCACAAAAATCATAACAATCATAATAATAGTCATAATAATCATAGCAAAAATCATAATAGACGTAATTACCATAGTAATAGTTATACTAACTGTAGCAATCATAACATTGTAATAATAAACAGAATAATCATGGAAATAGCGTAATAATTGTTATTATAGCCATAATAATCATAATAGTCGTAATCACCATAAGAATCTCAGTGATGATCATAATAATCCTCACAATCATACTAAGCAACATAATAATCATAATAATCATGATAATAACCATAATAAACTTGGAAACAACCCTAATAACCATTATAACAGCCATAATAACCATAATAACCATAATAGCTATATTAATCTGACTGATGATCATAATTATCGTGCTATCAACAATTATAATCATAGTAATCGTCATAATAACCACAACAGTCATAAAAATCATTATAATAATCATAATTACCATAGCAACAATCATAATAGCCGTAATAATCATAGTAATAGTTATACTAACCGTAATAGTCATAACATCGTAATAATAAACAGAATGATCAGGAAAAAAACCTAATAATGGTTATTATAGCCATAATAATCGTAATAGTCGTAATCACCATAAGAATGTCATTGATGATCATAGTATTCGTCATAATCATGCTCAGAAACATAATAATCATAATAATCATGATAATAACCATAATAGACTTGGAAACAGCCATAATAACCAATATAATAGACATAATAACCATAATAATCTTAACAGCCATAGTAATCCGAATGATGACCATAATAACCATGCTATCAACCATTATAATCATAGTAATCGTCATGATAACCACGACAATCATAATAATAATCATAATAATCATAGCAACAGTCATAATAGACGTAATAATCATAGTAATAGTTACACTGGCTGTAATAATCATAACATCGTTATAATATACAGAATAATCATGGAAATAACCTAATAATCGTTATTACAGACATAATAATCTTAATAACCATTATAAACAGAATAATCGTAGTAATGATCATAATAATTCTCACAATCATACTAAGAAACATAATAATCATAGTAATCATGATAATAAGCATAATAGACTTGGAAACAACCCTAATAACCATTATAATAGACATAATAACCATAATAACCATAATAGCTATATTAATCTGACTGATGATCATAATTACCATGCTATCAATAATTATAATCATAGTAATCGTCACAATACCCACAACAAACATAACAATCATAATAATAATGATAATAAACATGACAATAACCATAATAAACGTGGAAACAACCATAATAGCCATTATAATAGCCCTGATAATGATATTCATCATAATAGCTATAGTAATCTGAATGATGATCATGATTACCATGCTATCAACCATTATAATCATAGTAACCGTCATAACAACCACAACAATCATAACAGTCATAAGAATAATCATAATAATCATAGCAACAGTCAGAATAGCCGTAATAGTCATAGTAATAGCTATACTAACTGTAATAATCATAATATCGTAATAATAAACAGAATAATCATGAAAATAACCTAATAATCGTTATTACAGCCATAATAATCGTAATAGTCGTAATCACCATAAGAATGTCATTGATGATCATAGTATTCGTCATAATCATGCTAAGAAACATAATAATCATAATAATCATGATAATAACCATAATAGACTTGGAAACAGCCATAATAACCATTATATTAGCCATAACAACCATAATAATCATAATAGTTATACTAATCTGAATGATGATCATAATTACCATGCTATCAACAATTAAAATCATAGTAATCGTCATAAACCCCACAACAAACATAACAATCACAATAATAATGATAATAAACATGACAATAACCATAATAAACTTGGAAACAACCATAGTAACCATTATAATAGCCATGATAACCTTATTAATCATAATAGCTATAGTAATCTGAATGATGATCATGATTTCTATGCCATCAACCATTATAATCATAGTAACCCTCATAATAACCACAACAATCATAACAATCATAATAATAATCATAATAATCATAGCACAATCATAATAGCCGTAATAGTCATAGTAATAGTTATACTAACTGTAATAATCATAACATCGTAATAATAAACAGAATAATCAAGGAAATAACCTAATAATCGTTATTACAGACATAATAATCGAAACAACCATAATAACCAGAATTATCATAATAAGGATCATAATAATCCTCACAATCATACTAAGAAACATAATAATCATAATAATCATGATAATAACCATAATAGACTTGGAAACAGCCCTAATAACCATTATAATAGCCATAATAACCATAATAACCATAATAACTATAGTAATCTCACTGATGATCATAATTACCATGCTATCAACAATTATAATCATGGTAATCGTCATAATAACCACAACAATCATAACAATCATAATAATAGTCATAGTAATCATAGGAACAATCATAATAGACGTAATAATCATGGTAATGGTTATACTGACTGTAATTATCATAACATCGTAATGATAAACAGAATAATCATGCAAATAGCCTAATAATCGTTATTACAGCCATATAATTCTTAATAACCATAATAAGCAGAATAACCACAATAATGGTCATAATAATCCTCACAATCATACTAAAAAACATCATAATCATAATAATCATGAAAATAACCATAATAGACTTGGAAACAACCCTAATAACCATTATAATAGCCATAATGACCGTAATAACCGTAATAGCTATAATAATCTGACTGATGATCATAACTACCATGCTATCAACAACTATAATCAAAGTAATCGTCATAATAACGACAACAAACATAACAATCATAATAATAATAATAATAATAAACATGGCAATAACCATAATAGACTTGGAAACAACCGTAATAACCATTATAATAGCCATGATAACCATATTAATCATAATAGCTATAGTAATCTGAATGATGATCATGATTACCATGCTATCAACCATTATAATCATAGTAATCGTCATAATAACCACAAAAATCATAACAATCATAATAATAGTCATAATAATCATAGCAAAAATCATAATAGACGTAATTACCATAGTAATATTTATACTAACTGTAGCAATCATAACATTGTAATAATAAACAGAATAATCATGGAAATAGCGTAATAATCGTTATTATAGCCATAATAATCATAATAGTCGTAATCACCATAAGAATCTCAGTGATGATCATAATAATCCTCACAATCATACTAAGAAACATAATAATCATAATAATCATGATAATAACCATAATAAACTTGGAAACAACCCTAATAACCATTATAACAGCCATAATAACCATAATAACCATAATAGCTATATTAATCTGACTGATGATCATAATTATCGTGCTATCAACAATTATAATCATAGTAATCGTCATAATAACCACAACAGTCATAAAAATCATTATAATAATCATAATTACCATAGCAACAATCATAATAGCCGTAATAATCATAGTAATAGTTATACTAACCGTAATAGTCATAACATCGTAATAATAAACAGAATGATCAGGAAAAAAACCTAATAATGGTTATTATAGCCATAATAATCGTAATAGTCGTAATCACCATAAGAATGTCATTGATGATCATAGTATTCGTCATAATCATGCTCAGAAACATAATAATCATAATAATCATGATAATAACCATAATAGACATGGAAACAGCCATAATAACCAATATAATAGACATAATAACCATAATAATCTTAACAGCCATAGTAATCCGAATGATGACCATAATAACCATGCTATCAACCATTATAATCATAGTAATCGTCATGATAACCACGACAATCATAATAATAATCATAATAATCATAGCAACAGTCATAATAGACGTAATAATCATAGTAATAGTTATACTGGCTGTAATAATCATAACATCGTTATAATATACAGAATAATCATGGAAATAACCTAATAATCGTTATTACAGACATAACAATCTTAATAACCATTATAACCAGAATAATCGTAGTAATGATCATAATAATTCTCACAATCATACTAAGAAACATAATAATCATAGTAATCATGATAATAAGCATAATAGACTTGGAAACAACCCTAATAACCATTATAATAGCCATAATAACCATAATAACCATAATAGCTATATTAATCTGACTGATGATCATAATTACCATGCTATCAATAATTATAATCATAGTAATCGTCACAATACCCACAACAAACATAACAATCATAATAATAATGATAATAAACATGACAATAACCATAATAAACGTGGAAACAACCATAATAGCCATTATAATAGCCCTGATAATGATATTCATCATAATAGCTATAGTAATCTGAATGATGATCATGATTACCATGCTATCAACCATTATAATCATAGTAACCGTCATAACAACCACAACAATCATAACAGTCATAAGAATAATCATAATAATCATAGCAACAGTCAGAATAGCCGTAATAGTCATAGTAATAGCTATACTAACTGTAATAATCATAATATCGTAATAATAAACAGAATAATCAAGGAAATAACCTAAAATCGTTATTACAGACATAATAATCGAAACAACCATAATAACCAGAATTATCATAATAAGGATCATAATAATCCTCACAATCATACTAAGAAACATAATAATCATAATAACCATGATAATAACCATAATAGACTTGGAAACAGCCCTAATAACCATTATAATAGCCATAATAACCATAATAACCATAATAACTATAGTAATCTCACTGATGATCATAATTACCATGCTATCAACAATTATAATCATGGTAATCGTCATAATAACCACAACAATCATAACAATCATAATAATAGTCATAGTAATCATAGGAACAATCATAATAGACGTAATAATCATGGTAATGGTTATACTGACTGTAATTATCATAACATCGTAATGATAAACAGAATAATCATGCAAATAGCCTAATAATCGTTATTACAGCCATATAATTCTTAATAACCATAATAAGCAGAATAACCACAATAATGGTCATAATAATCCTCACAATCATACTAAAAAACATCATAATCATAGTAATCATGAAAATAACCATAATAGACTTGGAAACAGCCCTAATAGCCATTATAATTGCCATAATGACCGTAATAACCGTAATAGCTATAATAATCTGACTGATGATCATAACTACCATGCTATCAACAACTATAATCAAAGTAATCGTCATAATAACGACAACAAACATAACAATCATAATAATAATAATAATAATAAACATGGCAATAACCATAATAGACTTGGAAACAACCGTAATAACCATTATAATAGCCATGATAACCATATTAATCATAATAGCTATAGTAATCTGAATGATGATCATGATTACCATGCTATCAACCATTATAATCATAGTGATCGTCATAATAACCACAAAAATCATGACAATCATAATAATAGTCATAATAATCATAGCAAAAATCATAATAGACGTAATTACCATAGTAATAGTTATACTAACTGTAGCAATCATAACATTGTAATAATAAACAGAATAATCATGGAAATAGCGTAATAATTGTTATTATAGCCATAATAATCATAATAGTCGTAATCACCATAAGAATCTCAGTGATGATCATAATAATCCTCACAATCATACTAAGAAACATAATAATCATAATAATCATGATAATAACCATAATAAACTTGGAAACAACCCTAATAACCATTATAACAGCCATAATAACCATAATAACCATAATAGCTATATTAATCTGACTGATGATCATAATTATCGTGCTATCAACAATTATAATCATAGTAATCGTCATAATAACCACAACAGTCATAAAAATCATTATAATAATCATAATTACCATAGCAACAATCATAATAGCCGTAATAATCATAGTAATAGTTATACTAACCGTAATAGTCATAACATCGTAATAATAAACAGAATGATCAGGAAAAAAACCTAATAATGGTTATTATAGCCATAATAATCGTAATAGTCGTAATCACCATAAGAATGTCATTGATGATCATAGTATTCGTCATAATCATGCTCAGAAACATAATAATCATAATAATCATGATAATAACCATAATAGACATGGAAACAGCCATAATAACCAATATAATAGACATAATAACCATAATAATCTTAACAGCCATAGTAATCCGAATGATGACCATAATAACCATGCTATCAACCATTATAATCATAGTAATCGTCATGATAACCACGACAATCATAATAATAATCATAATAATCATAGCAACAGTCATAATAGACGTAATAATCATAGTAATAGTTATACTGGCTGTAATAATCATAACATCGTTATAATATACAGAATAATCATGGAAATAACCTAATAATCGTTATTACAGACATAATAATCTTAATAACCATTATAACCAGAATAATCGTAGTAATGATCATAATAATTCTCACAATCATACTAAGAAACATAATAATCATAGTAATCATGATAATAAGCATAATAGACTTGGAAACAACCCTAATAACCATTATAATAGCCATAATAACCATAATAACCATAATAGCTATATTAATCTGACTGATGATCATAATTACCATGCTATCAATAATTATAATCATAGTAATCGTCACAATACCCACAACAAACATAACAATCATAATAATAATGATAATAAACATGACAATAACCATAATAAACGTGGAATCAACCATAATAGCCATTATAATAGCCCTGATAATGATATTCATCATAATAGCTATAGTAATCTGAATGATGATCATGATTACCATGCTATCAACCATTATAATCATAGTAACCGTCATAACAACCACAACAATCATAACAGTCATAAGAATAATCATAATAATCATAGCAACAGTCAGAATAGCCGTAATAGTCATAGTAATAGCTATACTAACTGTAATAATCATAATATCGTAATAATAAACAGAATAATCAAGGAAATAACCTAATAATCGTTATTACAGACATAATAATCGAAACAACCATAATAACCAGAATTATCATAATAAGGATCATAATAATCCTCACAATCATACTAAGAAACATAATAATCATAATAACCATGATAATAACCATAATAGACTTGGAAACAGCCCTAATAACCATTATAATAGCCATAATAACCATAATAACCATAATAACTATAGTAATCTCACTGATGATCATAATTACCATGCTATCAACAATTATAATCATGGTAATCGTCATAATAACCACAACAATCATAACAATCATAATAATAGTCATAGTAATCATAGGAACAATCATAATAGACGTAATAATCATGGTAATGGTTATACTGACTGTAATTATCATAACATCGTAATGATAAACAGAATAATCATGCAAATAGCCTAATAATCGTTATTACAGCCATATAATTCTTAATAACCATAATAAGCAGAATAACCACAATAATGGTCATAATAATCCTCACAATCATACTAAAAAACATCATAATCATAATAATCATGAAAATAACCATAATAGACTTGGAAACAACCCTAATAACCATTATAATAGCCATAATGACCGTAATAACCGTAATAGCTATAATAATCTGACTGATGATCATAACTACCATGCTATCAACAACTATAATCAAAGTAATCGTCATAATAACGACAACAAACATAACAATCATAATAATAATAATAATAATAAACATGGCAATAACCATAATAGACTTGGAAACAACCGTAATAACCATTATAATAGCCATGATAACCATATTAATCATAATAGCTATAGTAATCTGAATGATGATCATGATTACCATGCTATCAACCATTATAATCATAGTGATCGTCATAATAACCACAAAAATCATGACAATCATAATAATAGTCATAATAATCATAGCAAAAATCATAATAGACGTAATTACCATAGTAATAGTTATACTAACTGTAGCAATCATAACATTGTAATAATAAACAGAATAATCATGGAAATAGCGTAATAATTGTTATTATAGCCATAATAATCATAATAGTCGTAATCACCATAAGAATCTCAGTGATGATCATAATAATCCTCACAATCATACTAAGAAACATAATAATCATAATAATCATGATAATAACCATAATAGACTTGGAAACAACCCTAATAACCATTATAACAGCCATAATAACCATAATAACCATAATAGCTATATTAATCTGACAGATGATCATAATTATCGTGCTATCAACAATTATAATCATAGTAATCGTCATAATAACCACAACAGTCATAAAAATCATTATAATAATCATAATTACCATAGCAACAATCATAATAGCCGTAATAATCATAGTAATAGTTATACTAACCGTAATAGTCATAACATCGTAATAATAAACAGAATGATCAGGAAAAAAACCTAATAATGGTTATTATAGCCATAATAATCGTAATAGTCGTAATCACCATAAGAATGTCATTGATGATCATAGTATTCGTCATAATCATGCTCAGAAACATAATAATCATAATAATCATGATAATAACCATAATAGACTTGGAAACAGCCATAATAACCAATATAATAGACATAATAACCATAATAATCTTAACAGCCATAGTAATCCGAATGATGACCATAATAACCATGCTATCAACCATTATAATCATAGTAATCGTCATGATAACCACGACAATCATAATAATAATCATAATAATCATAGCAACAGTCATAATAGACGTAATAATCATAGTAATAGTTATACTGGCTGTAATAATCATAACATCGTTATAATATACAGAATAATCATGGAAATAACCTAATAATCGTTATTACAGACATAATAATCTTAATAACCATTATAACCAGAATAATCGTAGTAATGATCATAATAATTCTCACAATCATACTAAGAAACATAATAATCATAATAATCATGATAATAACCATAATAAACTTGGAAACAACCCTAATAACCATAATAACAGCCATAATAACCATAATAACCATAATAGCTATATTAATCTAACAGATGATCATAATTATCGTGCTATCAACAATTATAATCATAGTAATCGTCATAATAACCACAACAGTCATAAAAATCATTATAATAATCATAATTACCATAGCAACAATCATAATAGCCGTAATAATCATAGTAATAGTTATACTAACCGTAATAGTCATAACATCGTAATAATAAACAGAATGATCAGGAAAAAAACCTAATAATGGTTATTATAGCCATAATAATCGTAATAGTCGTAATCACCATAAGAATGTCATTGATGATCATAGTATTCGTCATAATCATGCTCAGAAACATAATAATCATAATAATCATGATAATAACCATAATAGACTTGGAAACAGCCATAATAACCAATATAATAGACATAATAACCATAATAATCTTAACAGCCATAGTAATCCGAATGATGACCATAATAACCATGCTATCAACCATTATAATCATAGTAATCGTCATGATAACCACGACAATCATAATAATAATCATAATAATCATAGCAACAGTCATAATAGACGTAATAATCATAGTAATAGTTATACTGGCTGTAATAATCATAACATCGTTATAATATACAGAATAATCATGGAAATAACCTAATAATCGTTATTACAGACATAATAATCTTAATAACCATTATAACCAGAATAATCGTAGTAATGATCATAATAATTCTCACAATCATACTAAGAAACATAATAATCATAGTAATCATGATAATAAGCATAATAGACTTGGAAACAACCCTAATAACCATTATAATAGCCATAATAACCATAATAACCATAATAGCTATATTAATCTGACTGATGATCATAATTACCATGCTATCAATAATTATAATCATAGTAATCGTCACAATACCCACAACAAACATAACAATCATAATAATAATGATAATAAACATGACAATAACCATAATAAACGTGGAAACAACCATAATAGCCATTATAATAGCCCTGATAATGATATTCATCATAATAGCTATAGTAATCTGAATGATGATCATGATTACCATGCTATCAACCATTATAATCATAGTAACCGTCATAACAACCACAACAATCATAACAGTCATAAGAATAATCATAATAATCATAGCAACAGTCAGAATAGCCGTAATAGTCATAGTAATAGCTATACTAACTGTAATAATCATAATATCGTAATAATAAACAGAATAATCATGAAAATAACCTAATAATCGTTATTACAACCATAATAAACGTAATAGTCGTAATCGCCATAGGAATCTCAGTGATTATCTTAATATTCGTCATAATCGTACTAAGAAACATAATAATCATAATAATCATGATAATAACCATAATAGACATGGAAACAACCATAACAACCATTATAATAGCCATAATAACCATAATAATCATAATAGCTATAGTAATCTGTATGATGATCATAGTAACCATGCTATCAACCATTATAATCATAGTAATCGTCATGATAACCACGACAATCATAACAATCATAGGAATAATCATAATTATCATAGCAACAATCATAATAGGTCGTAATAATCATAGTAATAGTTATACTAACCGTAATAGTCATAACATCGTAATAATAAACAGAATGATCATAGAAATTACCTAATAATCGTTATTATTGCCATAATAATCGTAATAGTCGTAATCACCATAAGAATGTCATTGATGATCATAGTATTCGTCATAATCATGCTAAGGAACATAATAATCATAATAATCATGATAATAACCATAATAGACTTGGAAACAGCCATAATAACCATTATATTAGCCATAACAACCATAATAATCATAATAGTTATACTAATCTGAATGATGATCATAATTACCATGCTATCAACAATTATAATCATAGTAATCGTCATAAACCCCACAACAAACATAACAATCACAATAATAATGATAATAAACATGACAATAACCATAATAAACTTGGAAACAACCATAGTAACCATTATAATAGCCATGATAACCATATTAATCATAATAGCTATAGTAATCTGAATGATGATCATGATTTCTATGCCATCAACCATTATAATCATAGTAACCCTCATAATAACCACAACAATCATAACAATCATAATAATAATCATAATAATCATAGCACAATCATAATAGCCGTAATAGTCATAGTAATAGTTATACTAACTGTAATAATCATAACATCGTAATAATAAACAGAATAATCAAGGAAATAACCTAATAATCGTTATTACAGACATAATAATCGAAACAACCATAATAACCAGAATTATCATAATAAGGATCATAATAATCCTCACAATCATACTAAGAAACATAATAATCATAATAATCATGATAACAACCATAATAGACTTGGAAACAGCCCTAATAACCATTATAATAGCCATAATAACCATAATAACCATAATAACTATAGTAATCTCACTGATGATCATAATTACCATGCTATCAACAATTATAATCATGGTAATCGTCATAATAACCACAACAATCATAACAATCATAGTAATAGTCATAGTAATCATAGGAACAATCATAATAGACGTAATAATCATGGTAATGGTTATTCTGACTGTAATTATCATAACATCGTAATGATAAACAGAATAATCATGCAAATAGCCTAATAATCGTTATTACAGCCATATAATTCTTAATAACCATAATAAGCAGAATAACCACAATAATGGTCATAATAATCCTCACAATCATACTAAAAAACATCATAATCATAATAATCATGAAAATAACCATAATAGACTTGGAAACAACCCTAATAACCATTATAATAGCCATAATGACCGTAATAACCGTAATAGCTATAATAATCTGACTGATGATCATAACTACCATGCTATCAACAACTATAATCAAAGTAATCGTCATAATAACGACAACAAACATAACAATCATAATAATAATAATAATAATAAACATGGCAATAACCATAATAGACTTGGAAACAACCGTAATAACCATTATAATAGCCATGATAACCATATTAATCATAATAGCTATACTAATCTGAATGATGATCATGATTACCATGCTATCAACCATTATAATCATAGTGATCGTCATAATAACCACAAAAATCATAACAATCATAATAATAGTCATAATAATCATAGCAAAAATCATAATAGACGTAATTACCATAGTAATAGTTATACTAACTGTAGCAATCATAACATTGTAATAATAAACAGAATAATCATGGAAATAGCGTAATAATCGTTATTATAGCCATAATAATCATAATAGTCGTAATCACCATAAGAATCTCAGTGATGATCATAATAATCCTCACAATCATACTAAGAAACATAATAATCATAATAATCATGATAATAACCATAATAAACTTGGAAACAACCCTAATAACCATTATAACAGCCATAATAACCATAATAACCATAATAGCTATATTAATCTGACTGATGATCATAATTACCATGCTATCAATAATTATAATCATAGTAATCGTCACAATACCCACAACAAACATAACAATCATAATAATAATGATAATAAACATGACAATAACCATAATAAACGTGGAAACAACCATAATAGCCATTATAATAGCCCTGATAATGATATTCATTATAATAGCTATAGTAATCTGAATGATGATCATGATTACCATGCTATCAACCATTATAATCATAGTAATCGTCATAACAACCACAACAATCATAACAGTCATAAGAATAATCATAATAATCATAGCAACAGTCAGAATAGCCGTAATAGTCATAGTAATAGCTATACTAACTGTAATAATCATAATATCGTAATAATAAACAGAATAATCATGAAAATAACCTAATAATCGTTATTACAGCCATAATAATCGTAATAGTCGTAATCGCCATAGGAATCTCAGTAATTATCTTAATATTCGTCATAATCGTACTAAGAAACATAATAATCATAATAATCATGATAATAACCATAATAGACATGGAAACAACCATAACAACCATTATAATAGCCATAATAACCATAATAATCATAATAGCTATAGTAATCTGTATGATGATCATAGTAACCATGCTATCAACCAATATAATCATAGTAATCGTCATGATAACCACAACAATCATGACAATCATAATTATAATCATAATTATCATAGCAACAATCATAATAGCCGTAATAATCATAGTAATAGTTATACTAACCGTAATAGTCATAACATCGTAATAATAAACAGAATGATCAGGAAAAAAACCTAATAATGGTTATTATAGCCATAATAATCGTAATAGTCGTAATCACCATAAGAATGTCATTGATGATCATAGTATTCGTCATAATCATGCTCAGAAACATAATAATCATAATAATCATGATAATAATCATAATAGACTTGGAAACAGCCATAATAACCATCATATTAGCCATAACAACCATAATAATCATAATAGTTATAGTAATCTGAATGATGATCATAATTACCATGCTATCAACAATTATAATCATAGTAATCGTCATAAACACCACAAAAAACATAACAATCATAATAATAATGATAATGAACATGACAATAACCATAATAAACTTGGAAACAACCATAATAACCATTATAATAGCCATGATAACCGTATTAATCATAATAGCTATAGTAATCTGAATGATGATCATGATTTCTATGCCATCAACCATTATAATCATAGTAATCGTCATAATAACCACAACAATCATAATAATAATCATAATAATCATAGCAACAGTCATAATAGACGTAATAACCATAGTAATAGTTATACTGGCTGTAATAATCATAACATCGTTATAATATACAGAATAATCATGGAAATAACCTAATAATCGTTATTACAGACATAATAATCTTAATAACCATTATAACCAGAATAATCGTAGTAATGATCATAATAATTCTCACAATCATACTAGGAAACATAATAATCATAATAATCATGATAATAAACATAATAGACTTGGAAACAACCCTAATAACCATTATAATAGCCATAATAACCATAATAACCATTTAGGCTATATTAATCTGACTGATGATTATAACTACCATACTATCAACCATTATAATCATAGTAATCGTCATAATAACCACAACAATCTTAACAATCATAATAATAATCATAATAATCATAGCAGCAATCATAATAGACGCAATAATTATAGTAATAGTTATACTGACTGTAATAATCATAACATCGTAATAATAAACAGAATAATCATGGAAATAAGCTAATAAACGATATTACAGCCATAATAATCTTAATAACCATAATAACCAGAATAATCATCCTAATGATCGTAATAATCATCGCAAACATACTATGATACATTATAATCATAATAATCATAATAATAACCTTAATAGACATGGAAATGATCATAATAACCATTATAATAGCCATAATAACCATAGTAATCTTAATAGCCATAGTAATCTGAATGATGACCATAATAACGATGCTATTATCCATTATAATCATAGTAATAATCATGATAACCACAACAATCATAACAATCATAATAATAGTCATAATAATCATAGAAACAATCATAATAGACGTAATAATCATAGTAATAGTTATACTGACAGTAATAATCATAACATCGTAATAAAAAACAGAATAATCAGGAAAAAAACCTAATAATCGTTATTATAGCCATAATAATCGCAATAGTCGTAATCAGCGTAAGAATCTCAGTGATGATCGTAATATTCGTCATAATCATACTAAGAAACATAATAATCATAATAATAATAATGATAATAACCGTAATAGATTGGGAATCAACCATAATAACCATTATAATAGCCATAATAACTATAATAATCATAATAGCTATAGTAATCTGGCTGAATTATCACAATAATGGTCATAATAATCCTCACAATCATACTAAAAAACATCATAATCATAATAATCATGAAAATAACCATAATAGACTTGGAAACAACCCTAATAACCATTATAATAGCCATAATGACCGTAATAACCGTAATAGCTATAATAATCTGACTGATGATCATAACTACCATGCTATCAACAACTATAATCAAAGTAATCGTCATAATAACGACAACAAACATAACAATCATAATAACAATAATAATAATAAACATGGCAATAACCATAATAGACTTGGAAACAACCGTAATAACCATTATAATAGCCATGATAACCATATTAATCATAATAGCTATAGTAATCTGAATGATCATCATGATTACCATGCTATCAACCATTATAATCATAGTAATCGTCATAATAACCACAAAAATCATAACAATCATAATAATAGTCATAATAATCATAGCAAAAATCATAATAGACGTAATTACCATAGTAATAGTTATACTAACTGTAGCAATCATAACATTGTAATAATAAACAGAATAATCATGGAAATAGCGTAATAATTGTTATTATAGCCATAATAATCATAATAGTCGTAATCACCATAAGAATCTCAGTGATGATCATAATAATCCTCACAATCATACTAAGCAACATAATAATCATAATAATCATGATAATAACCATAATAAACTTGGAAACAACCCTAATAACCATTATAACAGCCATAATAACCATAATAACCATAATAGCTATATTAATCTGACTGATGATCATAATTATCGTGCTATCAACAATTATAATCATAGTAATCGTCATAATAACCACAACAGTCATAAAAATCATTATAATAATCATAATTACCATAGCAACAATCATAATAGCCGTAATAATCATAGTAATAGTTATACTAACCGTAATAGTCATAACATCGTAATAATAAACAGAATGATCAGGAAAAAAACCTAATAATGGTTATTATAGCCATAATAATCGTAATAGTCGTAATCACCATAAGAATGTCATTGATGATCATAGTATTCGTCATAATCATGCTCAGAAACATAATAATCATAATAATCATGATAATAACCATAATAGACTTGGAAACAGCCATAATAACCAATATAATAGACATAATAACCATAATAATCTTAACAGCCATAGTAATCCGAATGATGACCATAATAACCATGCTATCAACCATTATAATCATAGTAATCGTCATGATAACCACGACAATCATAATAATAATCATAATAATCATAGCAACAGTCATAATAGACGTAATAATCATAGTAATAGTTACACTGGCTGTAATAATCATAACATCGTTATAATATACAGAATAATCATGGAAATAACCTAATAATCGTTATTACAGACATAATAATCTTAATAACCATTATAAACAGAATAATCGTAGTAATGATCATAATAATTCTCACAATCATACTAAGAAACATAATAATCATAGTAATCATGATAATAAGCATAATAGACTTGGAAACAACCCTAATAACCATTATAATAGACATAATAACCATAATAACCATAATAGCTATATTAATCTGACTGATGATCATAATTACCATGCTATCAATAATTATAATCATAGTAATCGTCACAATACCCACAACAAACATAACAATCATAATAATAATGATAATAAACATGACAATAACCATAATAAACGTGGAAACAACCATAATAGCCATTATAATAGCCCTGATAATGATATTCATCATAATAGCTATAGTAATCTGAATGATGATCATGATTACCATGCTATCAACCATTATAATCATAGTAACCGTCATAACAACCACAACAATCATAACAGTCATAAGAATAATCATAATAATCATAGCAACAGTCAGAATAGCCGTAATAGTCATAGTAATAGCTATACTAACTGTAATAATCATAATATCGTAATAATAAACAGAATAATCATGAAAATAACCTAATAATCGTTATTACAGCCATAATAATCGTAATAGTCGTAATCACCATAAGAATGTCATTGATGATCATAGTATTCGTCATAATCATGCTAAGAAACATAATAATCATAATAATCATGATAATAACCATAATAGACTTGGAAACAGCCATAATAACCATTATATTAGCCATAACAACCATAATAATCATAATAGTTATACTAATCTGAATGATGATCATAATTACCATGCTATCAACAATTATAATCATGGTAATCGTCATAATAACCACAACAATCATAACAATCATAATAATAATAATAATAATAAACATGGCAATAACCATAATAGACTTGGAAACAACCGTAATAACCATTATAATAGCCATGATAACCATATTAATCATAATAGCTATACTAATCTGAATGATGATCATGATTACCATGCTATCAACCATTATAATCATAGTGATCGTCATAATAACCACAAAAATCATAACAATCATAATAATAGTCATAATAATCATAGCAAAAATCATAATAGACGTAATTACCATAGTAATAGTTATACTAACTGTAGCAATCATAACATTGTAATAATAAACAGAATAATCATGGAAATAGCGTAATAATCGTTATTATAGCCATAATAATCATAATAGTCGTAATCACCATAAGAATCTCAGTGATGATCATAATAATCCTCACAATCATACTAAGAAACATAATAATCATAATAATCATGATAATAACCATAATAAACTTGGAAACAACCCTAATAACCATTATAACAGCCATAATAACCATAATAACCATAATAGCTATATTAATCTGACTGATGATCATAATTACCATGCTATCAATAATTATAATCATAGTAATCGTCACAATACCCACAACAAACATAACAATCATAATAATAATGATAATAAACATGACAATAACCATAATAAACGTGGAAACAACCATAATAGCCATTATAATAGCCCTGATAATGATATTCATTATAATAGCTATAGTAATCTGAATGATGATCATGATTACCATGCTATCAACCATTATAATCATAGTAATCGTCATAACAACCACAACAATCATAACAGTCATAAGAATAATCATAATAATCATAGCAACAGTCAGAATAGCCGTAATAGTCATAGTAATAGCTATACTAACTGTAATAATCATAATATCGTAATAATAAACAGAATAATCATGAAAATAACCTAATAATCGTTATTACAGCCATAATAATCGTAATAGTCGTAATCGCCATAGGAATCTCAGTAATTATCTTAATATTCGTCATAATCGTACTAAGAAACATAATAATCATAATAATCATGATAATAACCATAATAGACATGGAAACAACCATAACAACCATTATAATAGCCATAATAACCATAATAATCATAATAGCTATAGTAATCTGTATGATGATCATAGTAACCATGCTATCAACCAATATAATCATAGTAATCGTCATGATAACCACAACAATCATGACAATCATAATTATAATCATAATTATCATAGCAACAATCATAATAGCCGTAATAATCATAGTAATAGTTATACTAACCGTAATAGTCATAACATCGTAATAATAAACAGAATGATCAGGAAAAAAACCTAATAATGGTTATTATAGCCATAATAATCGTAATAGTCGTAATCACCATAAGAATGTCATTGATGATCATAGTATTCGTCATAATCATGCTCAGAAACATAATAATCATAATAATCATGATAATAATCATAATAGACTTGGAAACAGCCATAATAACCATCATATTAGCCATAACAACCATAATAATCATAATAGTTATAGTAATCTGAATGATGATCATAATTACCATGCTATCAACAATTATAATCATAGTAATCGTCATAAACACCACAAAAAACATAACAATCATAATAATAATGATAATGAACATGACAATAACCATAATAAACTTGGAAACAACCATAATAACCATTATAATAGCCATGATAACCGTATTAATCATAATAGCTATAGTAATCTGAATGATGATCATGATTTCTATGCCATCAACCATTATAATCATAGTAATCGTCATAATAACCACAACAATCATAATAATAATCATAATAATCATAGCAACAGTCATAATAGACGTAATAACCATAGTAATAGTTATACTGGCTGTAATAATCATAACATCGTTATAATATACAGAATAATCATGGAAATAACCTAATAATCGTTATTACAGACATAATAATCTTAATAACCATTATAACCAGAATAATCGTAGTAATGATCATAATAATTCTCACAATCATACTAGGAAACATAATAATCATAATAATCATGATAATAAACATAATAGACTTGGAAACAACCCTAATAACCATTATAATAGCCATAATAACCATAATAACCATTTAGGCTATATTAATCTGACTGATGATTATAACTACCATACTATCAACCATTATAATCATAGTAATCGTCATAATAACCACAACAATCTTAACAATCATAATAATAATCATAATAATCATAGCAGCAATCATAATAGACGCAATAATTATAGTAATAGTTATACTGACTGTAATAATCATAACATCGTAATAATAAACAGAATAATCATGGAAATAAGCTAATAAACGATATTACAGCCATAATAATCTTAATAACCATAATAACCAGAATAATCATCCTAATGATCGTAATAATCATCGCAAACATACTATGATACATTATAATCATAATAATCATAATAATAACCTTAATAGACATGGAAATGATCATAATAACCATTATAATAGCCATAATAACCATAGTAATCTTAATAGCCATAGTAATCTGAATGATGACCATAATAACGATGCTATTATCCATTATAATCATAGTAATAATCATGATAACCACAACAATCATAACAATCATAATAATAGTCATAATAATCATAGAAACAATCATAATAGACGTAATAATCATAGTAATAGTTATACTGACAGTAATAATCATAACATCGTAATAAAAAACAGAATAATCAGGAAAAAAACCTAATAATCGTTATTATAGCCATAATAATCGCAATAGTCGTAATCAGCGTAAGAATCTCAGTGATGATCGTAATATTCGTCATAATCATACTAAGAAACATAATAATCATAATAATAATAATGATAATAACCGTAATAGATTGGGAATCAACCATAATAACCATTATAATAGCCATAATAACTATAATAATCATAATAGCTATAGTAATCTGGCTGAATTATCACAATAATGGTCATAATAATCCTCACAATCATACTAAAAAACATCATAATCATAATAATCATGAAAATAACCATAATAGACTTGGAAACAACCCTAATAACCATTATAATAGCCATAATGACCGTAATAACCGTAATAGCTATAATAATCTGACTGATGATCATAACTACCATGCTATCAACAACTATAATCAAAGTAATCGTCATAATAACGACAACAAACATAACAATCATAATAACAATAATAATAATAAACATGGCAATAACCATAATAGACTTGGAAACAACCGTAATAACCATTATAATAGCCATGATAACCATATTAATCATAATAGCTATAGTAATCTGAATGATCATCATGATTACCATGCTATCAACCATTATAATCATAGTAATCGTCATAATAACCACAAAAATCATAACAATCATAATAATAGTCATAATAATCATAGCAAAAATCATAATAGACGTAATTACCATAGTAATAGTTATACTAACTGTAGCAATCATAACATTGTAATAATAAACAGAATAATCATGGAAATAGCGTAATAATTGTTATTATAGCCATAATAATCATAATAGTCGTAATCACCATAAGAATCTCAGTGATGATCATAATAATCCTCACAATCATACTAAGCAACATAATAATCATAATAATCATGATAATAACCATAATAAACTTGGAAACAACCCTAATAACCATTATAACAGCCATAATAACCATAATAACCATAATAGCTATATTAATCTGACTGATGATCATAATTATCGTGCTATCAACAATTATAATCATAGTAATCGTCATAATAACCACAACAGTCATAAAAATCATTATAATAATCATAATTACCATAGCAACAATCATAATAGCCGTAATAATCATAGTAATAGTTATACTAACCGTAATAGTCATAACATCGTAATAATAAACAGAATGATCAGGAAAAAAACCTAATAATGGTTATTATAGCCATAATAATCGTAATAGTCGTAATCACCATAAGAATGTCATTGATGATCATAGTATTCGTCATAATCATGCTCAGAAACATAATAATCATAATAATCATGATAATAACCATAATAGACTTGGAAACAGCCATAATAACCAATATAATAGACATAATAACCATAATAATCTTAACAGCCATAGTAATCCGAATGATGACCATAATAACCATGCTATCAACCATTATAATCATAGTAATCGTCATGATAACCACGACAATCATAATAATAATCATAATAATCATAGCAACAGTCATAATAGACGTAATAATCATAGTAATAGTTACACTGGCTGTAATAATCATAACATCGTTATAATATACAGAATAATCATGGAAATAACCTAATAATCGTTATTACAGACATAATAATCTTAATAACCATTATAAACAGAATAATCGTAGTAATGATCATAATAATTCTCACAATCATACTAAGAAACATAATAATCATAGTAATCATGATAATAAGCATAATAGACTTGGAAACAACCCTAATAACCATTATAATAGACATAATAACCATAATAACCATAATAGCTATATTAATCTGACTGATGATCATAATTACCATGCTATCAATAATTATAATCATAGTAATCGTCACAATACCCACAACAAACATAACAATCATAATAATAATGATAATAAACATGACAATAACCATAATAAACGTGGAAACAACCATAATAGCCATTATAATAGCCCTGATAATGATATTCATCATAATAGCTATAGTAATCTGAATGATGATCATGATTACCATGCTATCAACCATTATAATCATAGTAACCGTCATAACAACCACAACAATCATAACAGTCATAAGAATAATCATAATAATCATAGCAACAGTCAGAATAGCCGTAATAGTCATAGTAATAGCTATACTAACTGTAATAATCATAATATCGTAATAATAAACAGAATAATCATGAAAATAACCTAATAATCGTTATTACAGCCATAATAATCGTAATAGTCGTAATCACCATAAGAATGTCATTGATGATCATAGTATTCGTCATAATCATGCTAAGAAACATAATAATCATAATAATCATGATAATAACCATAATAGACTTGGAAACAGCCATAATAACCATTATATTAGCCATAACAACCATAATAATCATAATAGTTATACTAATCTGAATGATGATCATAATTACCATGCTATCAACAATTAAAATCATAGTAATCGTCATAAACCCCACAACAAACATAACAATCACAATAATAATGATAATAAACATGACAATAACCATAATAAACTTGGAAACAACCATAGTAACCATTATAATAGCCATGATAACCTTATTAATCATAATAGCTATAGTAATCTGAATGATGATCATGATTTCTATGCCATCAACCATTATAATCATAGTAACCCTCATAATAACCACAACAATCATAACAATCATAATAATAATCATAATAATCATAGCACAATCATAATAGCCGTAATAGTCATAGTAATAGTTATACTAACTGTAATAATCATAACATCGTAATAATAAACAGAATAATCAAGGAAATAA